>NC_056746.1:958650018-958950018 GCF_019279795.1 Protopterus annectens
TTGCCTCAGAGGAAACCTTAGGCAAGAAGGACGGATTAGACCGGAGGGACACCCTGTCTTTATGGAAAACTTAGTAAGGAGGACGACTGCAAAGAGCATGAAGTTCAGATACCTTTCTAGCTGATGTTATGGCTACTAGAAAAAGTGTTTTCCATGAGAGCAACTTATGAGGGCATGAAGCCGCAGGTTCGAAGGGGGGGAGAATCAAGGATGCTAGGACCAAATTCAAGTCCCACTGAGGTGGGGGATCTTTGATTGGGGGCTTGAGCAAAAAGACACCTCTTAGAAAGGCTTTGCAGAGTTTATGGGACATGACACTGGAGTCCGAGACACCTACATGAAAGTTAGATATAGCAGCTAGTTGTACTCTAATGGTAGATGAGGAAGAGCCTAAATGAAAGAGCTCTGCCAGGAAGTCTAGGATAGACTGGATAGGTGCAGTGAAGGGGTCTAGATTTTTTGATGCTGCCCAGAAGGAAAAACGCTTCCACTTACTATTGTAAATCCTTCTGGTAGAAGACTTGTGAGAGGCTATCAGGATGTTATGGACCGAATGAGAGATTAAGGGAAGCCTGGCTAGGGTAGGAATCGGAGAAACCATGCTGTGAGGTTGAGAGATTGGAGGGAGTGGTGCAGCTGGCCCGACTGGTGGGTCAAAAGATCTGGCACTGGGTCCAGATGCCAAGGCTGCTCCAAGAGGTAATGATGGAGGAACGGAAACCATATCTGTCGAGGCCAGTAAGGGGCAATGAGGATCATGGTGACTCTCGAGGCGATAGCTTTCTGAATTAATTGAAAGATCAGTGGAAAGGGGGGGAAAGCATACAGAAAGTCCCCGGGGCCAATCGTGGACTAGAGCATCTCTGGTGGGTTGGCCTGGTAAAGGGAAGATGGTGAAGAAGTTGTGACACTTGCTGTTTTGGGGAGTAGCAAAAAGATCGCAGCAAGGCTGGCCCCATCTTCGAAAGACTTCTTCCAGCACTGATTTTTTTAGAGACCACTCGTGAGGCATGAGAATAGCCCTGCTCAACTTGTCCGCAATCACGTTGGACTTCCCGGGAATGTGCGTTGCTATCAGAAAACGCTGAGAAGAAATCGCCCACTGCCAAAGTCTGAGTGCCTCTCGACATAAGGGGTAGGACTTGATTCCACCCTGTTTGTTGATGTACCACACTACGGACATGTTGTCCGTCTGAATTGCAATAGTCCCTGTGGGAAGACAGTCCTGAAGGGCTTGCAACGCTAAAAGCACTGCTCTCATCTCTAAGACATTTATGTGCAAGTGGCACTCGAAAGATTGCCACGTGCCCTGGACTGTCCTGCCCTGATAATGCCCCCCCACCCGATCAGGGAGGCGTCCATCGTCACAATGGCGATTGGGGGGGAGAGGCATGAAGGGTCTGCCCTGGAGAACTTGAGGTGATGTGATCCACCAAGACAGGTGATTCTTGCATGATTGGGTTAGTAGGATGATGTGAGACATCGGGAGCTGTTGGAAGGACCATTGAGAAAACAGCATCCACTGGAGGATCCGCATGTGAAAACGAGCTAAGGGGAGAAGGGTAATAGTAGCTGCCATGAGTCCTAATACCTTCAAGACTACCCTGGCTTTGATCTTGTTGCATTGAAGTAGAAGGCAAACTTGTTTGCGGATATCTGATACTCTTTGCTTTGTTAGTCTGGCGGAAAGATGAACTGTGTTAAGGTGGCGCCTATAAAGGTAATAGACTGACAAGGCGACAAGGCAGATTTTTCGAAATTTATTGAAATGCCTAGAGCTTGGCAAGTTTGGATGGTGAAGTCTCTGGATAGAAGCAGTTGATGCCTGGTGGTGGCGGTAAGGAGCCAGTCATCCAAATATGGAAACACCTGGAATCCTTGACGTCTCAAGTGAGCCGCGACCACTGCCATACATTTGGTAAACACTCGGGGGGGCTGTAGTGAGACCAAAGGGCAGGGCTTTGAACTGGTAGTGACTGGCTCCCAGCTTGAAGCGGAGAAACCTCCTGGAGCGTCTGTGCATTTTGATATGGTAGTACGCATCCTGAAGGTCTATCGAGCACATCCAATTGTCCTGACCCAAGAAGGGTAGAATGGACTGTAGCGTGACCATCCGGAATTTTGTTTTCTTCACATACTTGTTTAACTTGCTGAAATCCAGTATTGGTCTCCAGCCCCCTGTTTTTTTTGGTACCAAAAAGAATTTGGAGTAGATTCCAGATCCTTGCTGGTCTGCTGGGACTGGTTGGATACCTCTTTTTGACAGCAGCTTTGATATTTCTAACGCTGCTTGTTCCCTTAGACTGGGTGGAATGTCTGGAAGGGATCCTTTGGGTTGGGATGGGATGTGAATAAAGGGGATTTTGTAACCCTCGGATATGATTGACTGTACCCATTTGTCTTGAGTGAGGGAAAGCCAGGCTTTTAGGTACAGTGATAATCTTCCCCCGACTGCCTCAGAAGGTGGACAGCCGGGCAGCTCCTTAGGAATGCTGAAAGGGTTTATCAGAGAAAGATTCTCTGCTACCCTGGTTTTGCGGACCACCTCTGCCCGTAGGGCGGTGTCTATTGTTGTTCCCCCCTCTGCCTCTAGAGGGGAATCGACTTTGTGTGTCAGATGAGACTCCTTGTGGTTTGCGGAACCATATTCCCCCCCCTCTGACCTTTGGGATAAGGTCTGGAAGGGGTAGAAAAACGGACTCCCACGGCAGAGAGAGTCTTACCTTCCTGCTCGCACCTAGTCAATGCATCCTTCACCTGAGGTCCAAACAATGTTGAGCCAACAAAGGGGGAATTGGTGAAGGACGCCTTGAAAGGGTCCGCAAAATTGCAAAGCCGCATCCAGGCATGGCTTCGTAAAGCTACACCTGTGCCTGCGGCCCTACTCGCCCCATCAGCCGCATATGAGATAAGCCGCATGGAGGAGTTGACAATCGAATTCAGGGTTGCCAACTGGGAGTTCATTTTGTCTTGGAACCCCTCAACTGTTGGATCCTGCATGGCCTCACCCATATCCATGAGTAAATCCCTCTGGAGATGGGTGAAGTGACACAAGTAGTTCAGCGACCGCATGGCAAAGGTCACTGAGGAAAACATCCGCTTACCGTACCTGCCCATGGTCCTAGACTCCTTATTAGGAGGATGGACAGGTACCGAAGGATCGGCTAATTCCTTCTTAGTGGCTGCGGCCACTACCATGGCATCAACAGAGACACCTTTGGATAAGAACTGTTTCTCTTTTGGGGCAGTAATAAATTTTGATGGCCTCCTTGGGGTAGGTTCCACCGAATCAGGGGCCGCCCAAGCCTTCCTTGCCACCACTTCCATGAGGAGGTCAAAGGGAGGAGACACCCAGGAGGTGGAAAGGCGAGAGCCAAATGCCTCAAGGTAGACCGACTCGTCCTCTGAAGGGTTAAGGGCGGGCCAGTTCCCCCTCTGTTTAAGGATTTCAAGGATGTCAGCAAAAGAGACATCCTCAGAGGGGGACCGAGGGGAACCTTCAGATTCCTCCAAGTCGGTGTCAGAGGTGATAGACTCAGGGGAGTCAATGTGCTTCCTCTTGCACTGTCTCTTCCGAGGGGGTTCTCCTACCGGATCAGGAGAAGCCTCGGAAGAAGAGGATATTCCCAATGGGGAAACCTGAGGAGCTGGCTCTCTACAGTCTGTTACGAGGGGGTGGGTAGAAACCATTGCAGGCACTGAAGAGGGAGGAGCTGACGGAGCTGACTGTGGGGTAGACACAGGGTCTAGCACGCTCCGCATGACCTCGAAGGTGCCCCAATCAGCCAAGGCCGAAGGTCCCCGCTCTGAGGAGACAAGGACCCCCCCCGGCACTGACAGGGATGGTTCCGAGGCCGATGTCGGAGCCGAACTCACCAGCGCCGACGCTCCGAGAGGGAGAACGGGGTCGGACAAGGGTCCGATGCCACTCGCCCCCTCAGAGACGACGAGGGAAGCTCGGTGCCGAGATCCCTCCAAGGAGGAAATCGCAGCAGACAACGGAGCCAAAAGGGAAGGTATTGGCTCTGACGCACCGACAGCCATGGCTCCGACGAGCCCCGGCTCCAAACTCAAAAGAGTCGGAGGAGGAATAGAAGCAGGGACGGGAATAGCCGCTGACTGTGGAGTAGGGCTATGCAGCATTTGGGCCAGTGCCTCGGACTTGAGAAGTCTACTCACCATCCTTTGTAAGTCATGGTCAGACAGCCTGGAGGACCGAGAGGAATGGGACCTATGGCTCCACTCCGACAGAAGAGGGGATCCCGGAGCCGAGTGGATGGAGCCGATGGAAGGGGATCTCGACCTCTTTTTTGAAGGTGGCTCCGATAATACTATCGGAGCCGACTGAGTCTTAGCAACCTCGGCTCCAGCCGGAGCCGAGGTAATGGTTTGAGACTTCGAAACATCGACTCCAGCCGGAGCCGATGTCGAAGCAGCCTTAATGCTCCCAGCAGATGGCTCTGAAGCTGGAGCCGATGGCCTGGAAGTCTTTGAAGGCTTCCCCGATGCAGACTGGGTCAAGGGGCCTTCAGGCTTTAACAAGCCTCGAAGAATAAGTTTATTTTTGTGTTCCTGCAGGACTCTAGGGCTGAATGCGTGGCAAACAGCACAGGGGTCCTGCAGGTGCAAAGGTCCCAGGCAATAGACACAAGAAGTGTGACCGTCTGTCAGAGACATTTTCTGACAGCACGAATCACACTTCTTGAAGCCTGAGACCTTGGAGTCTTTAGACATCCTAAAAGAGACTGTATATAACACAGACACAACACACAGACACACCCTTTAACCAAAGGAAAAAATCTAGTCACTCTAAAATGACAGGGGAAAAAAGGGGAGTGGGCCAAAGGCCTAGAAGTTAAAAGGGAATAAAAAGGGGATACAAAAACAAGGGAGACCCGATTTAAACTAAAGGGATACTCTATATTAAAAACTAAACTAAACAGAAAGGATATGGGTAGAAAATTGAAGTTTTTGACTAGAAAACTCACTAACCTGCCAGAGCCAGTAGAAGAAAGCACCTAGTCAGCTAAGCGGCAAACGAGATCTGAGTAGTTACCACCTAGCATTGTGGGATATAGGGGAGCCTCGAACCGGTGGAATAAGCTCTCGAGCTTTAGTACGGGCCGAGTCAGAGCCGAGGATCGGCTCTGAACCCATCCAGCAAGAATGAAGGTGAGATTGACAACTTAACATCATATGTTATCCCTCGCTTACAATCTTAGCTGTACTCTATTGTATCAAGACAAAGTAGTATTTGCTGACTACTAGAATCACCATTATTCGACTTTCTCAAAGGAACAAAAAATTTCCACCATCAAATCCACCCTTTCCTTCGCCCCCTTCAAAAAACGTTTATATACTCAATATATGATCACCAATAATCTATATCTCACTCCTGTACAAATAAAT
The DNA here is from genome assembly GCF_019279795.1 of Protopterus annectens. NCBI lineage: Eukaryota > Metazoa > Chordata > Ceratodontiformes > Protopteridae > Protopterus > Protopterus annectens. Next base: position 958,655,428 of record NC_056746.1, read on the forward strand.
TCAATCCAAATACTTCACCAACTTGCCCATGTTGTTCTTTTCCCCAAGCTGATATACTCCACATCTTATGGTTCTGCAAATACTCCCATAACATCTGGTGCTCCCTCAAAGTGAGACTGGAAAAAATGGGGTATCATAAATCTACCCTCTCATGGGACGGCTGTTCTACACATTATAAAATGTAACATTTCCAAATTCAAAACTCACATTTTAATCACCATCTGTCTTTTAATCAAACTTTATATCACCAAAAATTGGTTGGACCGTACAAAAATGTCTTGGAGGGGCTTTAGAAACTTGGCCATTAAATATATCACAGCACAAAAACTTCTTATTATAAGTCCTCAGAAACACATTTATTTCCAGAAATTCTGGAGTACCTTATTTACAGTCTTAGATGATAATTAATACCCTTTAATATCATGGGTTTAATTCACCCAATCCACTATTATTATACTTGCCCATTATGTGGCTCAACTCACAAGGTTACGTTTTCCCCCTTTCTTGTCTTTTGTCTTATTGTGATTGATAGATGATAATCAATTAACTTATACATATCCATTTTTTTCTTTATTTAATTCTTCATATATGTTCTGATTATATAGATCACTTAGAAGCACTTTTGAGTGCAGCACCTGTGTACAGTGTATATAAGAAGTTATGTACCTACCATAACGTTCCATGTTAGTTGTCTTCTTCTCGCCTTCTTTCTTGCTGGATGGGTTCGGAGCCGATCCTCGGCTCCGACTCGGCCTTCTACTAAAGCTCGAGAGCTATTTACTGGCTCAAGGCCTCCCCATATCCCACAATGCTAGGCATCAGATACCCAGATCTCATTTGGCAGAGCTAACACCATGGAAAAAACAAATTTTTGGAGACACCTGTCCAAACTACAAGGTTTACCTACAGTGCTAAAAAACAGAGGAGGACATAACCTAGAAAAGAGTCAACCAGAGGAAGAAGGCCTCAAAAGGGATTCTTCTCGGTCTGTCCAGGCTAGGGGGATGGAGGGTGGGACGCAAGAAAGAAGGCGAGAAGAAGACAACTAACATGGAACGTTATGGTAGGTGCATAACTTCTTAATGTTAAGTTGTCTATCTCGCCTTCATTCTTGCTGGATGGGACAGCGTCCCTAGCACCTTAGCCCTGGGTGGCTCATCGGAACAGACTCTTGAGCACAGTGGAACCAAAATCAGCTCAACTCCTAGAGGCCATATCCAACTTGCAATGTGAAATGAAAGTATGAGGAGTGGCCCATGTGGCTGCAGCACAAATAGATTCCATTGGTAGTCTTGCTTGAAAAGCTACAGACGTAGCTAATGCTTTGGTGGAATGAGCTTTTGGTTTTGTAGGGAGTTCTTTATGTCTCAGTTGATAAATCAAAGTAATAATAGAGGCCAACCACCTGGATAAGGTTACTTTAGAAACTGGCAGGCCCTGCTTGCCCTCAGCATAGGACAGGAAGAGTTGGTACGATTTCCTTGTTTGTTTAGTCCTATCCAAATAAAAACGTAATTGCCTGTGAACATCCAATTGGTGCAACTTTTGTTCAGCTCTGTTCGAAAAGTTAGGAAAAAAGACAGGAAGATCAATAGTCTGATTCAGGTTTGTCTGGGAAAGTATTTTGGGTAAAAAGGAAGGATTAGTCCTGAGTGAAACTCTATCCTTGTGAAACATAAGATAAGGAAGACGAATACAGAGGGCTTGAAGTTCCGACACTCTTCTAGCTGAGGTGATGGCTACTAAGAAGAGAGTCTTCCAGGAGAGTAATTTTAAGGAACAGGAGGCCGCAGGTTCAAAAGGAGGGAGAATCAAGGAAGTTAATATCAGGTTTAAATCTCACGGAGGCGGGGGGAATCTTTAATAGGGGGTCTAAGTAAAATAAGAAGTTATGTACCTACCATAACGTTCCATGTTAGTTGTCTTCTCTCGCCTTCTTTCTTGCTTGATGAGACAGGGTTCGGAGCCGATCCCTCGGCTCCGACTCGGTACTTGCTAAGCTCGAGAGTCACTTTTACCAGCTCGAGGCAGCCCCATATCCCATGATGCAAGGCGGTAAGTACCCAGATCTCGTTTGCTGACAAAGGGCAATAGCACCAAGCATAAAATACTTCCCAAAGGAAGAAAGAAACTTACAGATGGAAAAAGGACCAGGTCTGAATGGTCTTTAGCATAACAGTTTCTTATACAAGGTCTGTCCAGGCCAGGGGGAAGGAGGGAGGGTCGCAAGAAAGAAGGCGAGAGAAGACAACTAACATGGAACGTTATGGTAGGTACATAACTTCTTAATGTTAAGTTGTCAATCTCGCCTTCATTCTTGCTTGATGGGACCGTCCCTAGCACCTCTATCCTGGGTGGCTCAATGGAACAAACTCTTGAGGACTGTAGAGCCAAAACTGGCTCTGTCCCTGGAGGCCAAGTCCAATTTGTAATGGGAAACAAAAGTGTGAGGAGTAGCCCAAGTGGCCGCTGCACAAATAGTGTCCAAAGGAAGTCTAGCTTGAAAAGCTGTAGAAGTAGCTAAGCTCCTAGTTGAATGCGCTTTAGGTTTTGAGCACAGCTGTTTTCCCTGAGTATAAATTTCAGAGATGACCGAAGAAAGCCATCTGGACAAAGTCACTTTAGAAACAGAAAGGCCTTTTTTATTATCCGCATAGGAAACAAAAAGTTGATCAGATTTCCTAAATTTTTTTGTTCTGTCCAAATAATATCTAAGTTGACGGTGGACATCAAGATAATGTAGCTTTTGTTCAGCTCTATCTGAATAGTTAGGGAAAATACCGAGATCAATGGATTGATTCAAATTGTTCTTTGAAGCGACCTTAGGTAAAAAGGTTGGGTTAGTTCTCAAAGATACTCTGTCTTTGTGAAAAACCAAATAGGGGGGTCGAACCGAAAGAGCATGAAGTTCAGACACCCTCCTGGCAGATGTAATAGCCACTAGGAATAACGTTTTCCAAGAAAGATATTTCAGGGAACAAGAAACAGCTGGCTCGAAGGGGGGAAGAATCAAGGATGTCAGCACTAAATTTAGATCCCACGGAGGAGGAGGATTCCTGATTGGAGGTTTTAGTAGGAAAATTCCTTTCAAGAAAGCCCTGCAGAGCCTATGGGACATAATATTATGATCTGCTATCCCGACATGAAAATTGGAAATAGCAGCCAATTGAACTCTGACTGTGGAAGAAGAGGAGCCTGCATGAAATATCTCTGCTAAGAAGTCCAGAACTGCCTGAACAGGGGCAGTAAAAGGATCAATATTTTGGGCCTTAGCCCAATAAGAGAAACGTTTCCATTTGCTTGTGTAAATCCTCCTGGTAGAGGATTTTAGTGAAGCTACTATGATGTCTCTAACTGGGTTAGAGATCAAAGGAAGCCTGGCTAAGGAAGGAAGTGGAGCAACCATGCTGTGAGGTTGAGAGAAGGTATTGACTGGTGCAGCTGACCCGATTGGTGAATAAGAAGATCTGGCACTGGGTCCAGATGCCACGGCTGCACCAAAAGGTGATGATGGAGGAACGGGAACCAAACTTGTCGAGGCCAGTAAGGGGCAATGAGAATCAATTTGGCTCTCAAAACGGTAGCTTTCTGGATCACCTGAGGGATCAGAGGAAATGGAGGGAAGGCATAAAGAAGTCCCTGGGGCCAATCCTGGGTCAGAGCGTCTCTGGGGGGATGGCCTGATAGAGGGAAGAGGCTGAAGAAGTCTGGACATTTGCTGTTTTGGGGAGTAGCAAAAAGATCGCAACATGGACGACCCCATTCCAGAAAAATCTCTTCCGCTATAGATTGCTTGAGAGACCACTCGTGAGGCATGAGGATAGCTCTGCTCAATCTGTCCGCTATAATGTTGGTTTTCCCAGGGATATGCGTTGCTACCAGAAACCGATGAGAGGAGATCGCCCATTGCCAAAGTCTGAGCTTCGACACAAGGGTAGGACTTGGTTCCGCCCTGTTTGTTGATATACCAAACTACAGACATGTTGTCTGTGTGGACTGCAATTGTCCCTACGGGAAGAAAGTCGTTGAGGGCTTGCAACGTTAAAAGCACTGCTCTCATCTCCAGGACATTTATGTGCAGATGGTACTCGAGCGGTTGCCACGTCCCATGAACCATCCTGCCCTGATAATGACCCCCACCCGATCAGGGAGGCATCCGTGGTGACAGTGGCTATCGGGGATGGAGGTACAAAGTACCTGCCTTGGTGAACCTGAGACGATGTGATCCACCAAGCAAGATGCTCTTTGCATGTCTGTGTCACCAGAATCTGGTGACGCATTGGAAGTTGCTGGTATGACCACTGTGTGAACAGCATCCACTGAAGAAGGCATGTAGAATCGAGCCAGGGAAGAAGAGTAATGGCCGCAGCCATGAGACCTAATACCTTTAGAACCATTCTGGCCTGTATTTTCTTGCTGGCCAGAATGATCCTGACATGAGTCTGAATGTCTGAAACTCTTTGTTCTGTAAGGGTAGCTGACATCCGAACAGTGTTTAAGTTTGCGCCTATGAAGGTAATAGACTGGCAGGGCGATAAGGATGACTTTTCGAAGTTGATTGAGATGCCCAAATGAGAACAAAGGTCTATTGTGTAATCCCTGGCTTGTATAAGCTGATGCCTGGTGGTGGCTGACAGGAGCCAGTCGTCGAGATACGGAAACACCTGGAATCCTTGGCGTCTCAGGTGAGCCGTGACCACTGCCATGCATTTGGTGAACACTCTGGGGCTGTAGTGAGACCAAAGGGCAGGGCTCTGAACTGGAAATGACTGGACCCCAGCCGAAGCGGAGAAATCTCCTGGAGCGTCTGTGAATTTTGATGTGATAGTACGCATCCTGAAGATCTATTGAGCACATCCAGTTGTCCTTCTGTAAGAAGGGCAGAATTGACTGAAGAGTGACCATTCGGAATCTTGTCTTCCTGACAGACTTGTTGAGTCTGCTGAGATCCAATATTGGTCTCCAGTCTCCCGTCTTTTTGGGGACCAAAAAGAACCTTGAGTAGATTCCGGGCTCTGAATGGTCTATTGTAACTGGCTGAATGGCTCTTTTTTGCAGTAGTTTTGCGATTTCTGACTCTGCAATCTCCCTTAGACCGGGTGGTACATCTGGAAGGAAACTTGAGGGGAAGGGACTTTCCTCGAAAGGAATTATGTAACCCTTGGATATGATCGACTGTACCCATCTGTCTTGAGTGAGGGAATGCCAGGCTTCTGGGTACAGTGATAATCTTCCCCCGACTGCCTCCAAGGAGGGACAGCCGGGCAACACCTCAGGGATGCTGAAAGGGCTTGTCAGAGAGAGGCTCCCTGTTTCCCTGGTTCTTCGGACCCCCTCTGCCCCTAGAGCGGCGTCTGTTATTGTTACCCCCTCTGCCTCTAGGGGTAAACTGACCACGTGAATCCGGGCGTGACTCCTTGGGATTTACGGAACCACATCTTCCCACCCTTCTGTCCTTTGGGATAAGGCCTAGAAGGGGTGGAAAACGGACTCCAACAGCAGAAAGAGTCTTGCCGTCCTGCTCGCACCTGGTCAAGGTTTCCTTCACCTGAGGGCCAAACAAAGCTGACCCATCAAAGGGAGAATTTGTGAAGGATGCCTTAAAGGGATCCACAAAATCACTTAGCCGCATCCAGGCTTGGCGTCTAAGAGCCACACCTGTGCCTGCGGCTCTACTCCCTCCATCCGCAGCATAAGATATTAGCCGCATGGAGGAGTTTGCAATGGAATTGAGGGTTCCTAGCTGAGAAGCAATTTTTTCTTGAGCCCCTGCAGCTGTAGGATCCTGAACTACTTCTCCCAGCTCCTTCAGGATATCCCTCTGGAGTCTGGTGAAGTGACATAGGTAATTCAGCGAACATAGCAAAGGTCGCTGAGGAAAACATCCGCTTACTACCTATCCATGGTCCTAGAGTCCTTATTAGGAGGATGGACGGGCATGGAAGGATCTGCAAGTTCCTTTTTGGTGGCCGCAGCCACCACCATGGCATCAGCGGGGACACCCTTAGTAAGGAATTGTTTGTCACATGGGGCAGTGATAAATTTTGAAGGCCTCCTAGGGACTGGCTCTACAGAGTCAGGAGCTGCCCACGCCTTTCGTGCAATAACCTGCATAAGGGGTCGAAGGCGGAGACACCCAGGAGGTGGAGGGCCGAGATCCAAACGCCTCTAGGTATACTGACTCATCCTCAGAGGGATTGTTGGTGGGCCAGTTTCCCTCTGTTTCAGAAGTTCTAGGATGTCTGAGAAGGAGACATCCTCAGAGGGATCTAGGGGATCCCTCTGACTCATCAAAGTCAGTATCCAAGTGACAGACTCGGGGAGTCTACATGCTTCCTCTTACAAGTCCTCTTCCTAGGAGGATCTCCCGAAACATCAGGAGAATCCTCGGAAGAGGGGAAATTCCCAATGGGGAAACCTGAGGCGGAGGATCTCTGGGTCCTGTAGCAAGAGAAGTGGCAGAGATGTCAACAGGTACTATAGAGGGAGGAGCTACGGGAACAGACTGCTGACTGATACCAGTGGCCAGTACACTCTTCATCACCTCGAATGCTCCCCTCCCAGGCAGGTCCGAGAGAACCCGCTCCAAGAGCTAGGAACTCCAGGGGCCACCGAAGGGAAGTCTCCGAGGCAGATGTCGGAGCCGAGCTCACCAAGGCCGAGGCTCCAAGGGGAAGAGCGGGTTCGGACAAGGGTCCGATGCCATTCACCCCCTCAGAGGAGACCATGGAAGCCCGACCACCGAATCCCTCTAAGGAAGGTCTCGAAGAGGAGATAAGAGTAGAGGCTGAAGGAACAGAAGGGGGTATCCGTCCTCCAGCCGTAGCAGTAACCATTCCCAAAGACTCCAACTCCAAGCTCTGGGGTAGAGTTGAAGGAGGAACTGTAACGGGGTGTGGAGCAACAGTCGTCTGTTGAGACGGACTGTGTAACATTTGGGCCAGTACCTGTGACTTAAGTAATCTACTGACCACTCTCTCAAGGTCATGATCTGACAGTCTGGAAGACCTTGAAGATCGGCTCCGATGGCTCCGCTCCGATAGAAGAGGTGAAGCCGGAGCCGAAAGTATCGGCTCCAAGGAAGGAGACCTCGATCTCTTCCTGGAAAGAGCCATCGGAGCCGATACTTTAGATCCTGTCGGAGCCGACTTCTCGGAGCCGACAGGAAGCCTCGATGTATCGGCTCCAGCCGGAGCTGATACAGCCAACAAAGTAACGGTGTCGGAGCCGATCGGAGCCGACACCGATGCCTGTGCCACATGGGTGTCGGAACCGATCGGCGCCGACATCGAAGTGGGCACTACAGACTCGGCACCGATAGCCATCGGCGCCGAAGGCTTTGTTAAGCTAGAATCGGCTCCAGCCGAGCGATCTCGACTGAACGAGTCGGAGCCGAGGCCGCAGGCTTAGATACAGAAGCCTGGGCCTTGGAAGATTTTGCTGATTTTGGTGGAGCCGACTTGGCGGAGAGCCCTCCGGCAAGAAGGCCCCTAAGTATCAGCTTATTACGTCTCTCCTGCAGGACTCTCTGGCTGAAGGAATGACAAATAGCACAGGAGTCCTGCAGGTGAAGAGGGCCCAGACAATACAGGCAAGAAGTGTGACCGTCTGTCAGAGACATCTTCTGACAGCACGAGTCACACTTCTTAAAACCTGAGACCCTCTCCTTTGACATGGTGCTGAAAAAACACACACACACACCAGTCAAAATTAACTTAAATAAAATACCAAAAGGTATTCTATTTAACTAACACACACACCCTAACAGGGGGGGGATGGGATAGGGAAAAGTTTGACTAACAAAAAATTAAAGGAGACAGGGATTTTCTGTCAGAAAAAGTACAAAATAAACTTAAAACTATCAATAAAAGGTTTTTTTACTAAAAGGGGCTTAAATCTCACAAAAGTGAATAACTTACCAGGAGCTGGTAAAAAGAAGACCTCCTAAGCGAAGCGGCAAACGAGATCTGGGTACTTACCGCCTTGCATCATGGGATATGGGGCTGCCTCGAGCTGGTAAAAGTGACTCTCGAGCTTAGCAAGTGCCGAGTCGGAGCCGAGGGATCGGCTCCGAACCCTGTCTCATCAAGCAAGAATGAAGGCGAGATTGACAACTTAACATTAGTCCCTTTAAAAAAGGCTTTACAAAGTTTGTGGTACATGATGCTGGTTTCTGACAGGCCAGCGTAGAAATTAGTGATAGCAGCCAACTGGACTCTAATGGTGGCAGATGAGGAACCTGCTCAAAAAAGTTCTGCCAAAAAATCTAGAACGTGATGGACAGAGGCTGTAAAAGGGTCTATATTTCTAGTCTCCGCCCAGAAAGAGAAACGTTTCCACTTACTATAAGTCTTCCTGGTAGTAGATTTGTGCGAAGAAAGGATGATTTCACACACTGGCTGAGAAATATGTGGAAGCCTGGCTAAGGTTGGAAGTGGAGCAACCAAGCTGTGAGGTTGAGAGACTGAAGGGACTGGTGCAGCCCGCCCGATTGATGGACCAAGAGGTCTGGCACTGGGTCCAGATTCCAGGGCTACTCCAGCAGGTGATGATGCAGGAATGGGAACCAAATTTGTCAAGGCCAGTAAGGGGCAATGAGGATCATCCTGGATCCCAATGCGGTCGCTTTCTGAATCAGTTTGGGAATTAAGGAAAAAGGTGGGAATGCATACAGAAGACCCCGGGGCCAATCGTGAACTACAGCGTCTCTGGGGGAGAGGCCGGGGAAGGGGAAGAGAGTGAAGAAGTCGTCACACTTGCTGTTTAGAGGGGTTGCAAAAAGGTCGCAGCAAGGTTGACCCCATCTGCGGAAAATTTTGTCCGCTACTAACTGATTGAGAGACCACTCGTGAGGCATGAGAATAGCTCTGCTCAGCCTGTCCGCTATGACGTTGGACTTCCCGGGGATGTGTGTTGCTATCAGAAACCGTTGAGAGGAGATCGCCCACTGCCAGAGTCTGAGTGCTTCTCGACATAAGGGATAGGACCTGGTTCCACCCTGCTTGTTGATGTACCACACTACAGACATATTGTCCGTCTGAATTGCAATAGTCCTGGTGGGTAGAGAGTCCTGAAGAGCATGCAACGCTAAAAGTACCACTCTTATCACCAAGACGTTTATGTGCAGGTGGCACTCTAGAGGTTGCCAAGTGCCCTGGACAGTCCTGCCCTGAAAATGCCTCCCCCCCACCCGATCAGGGAGGCATCCATTGTTACCGTGGAAAAAGGAGGAGGAAGAACAAACGGTCTGCCTTGAAGTACTTGAGAGGAGACCATCCACCAAGAATGGTGGTCTTTGCATGATTGGGTGATGATTATGTTGTGAGACATCGGAAGCTGTTGAAACAACCATTGGGTAAAAAGCATCCATTGAAGTATCCGCATGTGAAAACGAGCCAGGGGAAGTAATGTGATTGCTGCTGCCATGAGACCCAAGGTTTTCAGTACAAATCTGGCCTGAATTCTCTTACACTGTAGTAAGGTCTGGACATGTCGGCGAATGTCTGATACTCTTTCTAAGGGAAGGTTTGCGGACAGCTCTTTTGTATTTAAACTTGCGCCTATAAAGGTTATAGATTGACAAGGCGACAATGCAGACTTTTCTAAGTTTATAGAGATACCTAGCTCGGAGCAAGTTTGGATGGTATAATCCCTGGCTTGCAGTAGCTGATGCCTGGTGGACGCAGTTAGGAGCCAGTCGTCTAGATATGGAAACACCTGGAATCCTCGCTGTCTCAGGTGAGCCGTAACCACTGCCATGCATTTGGTGAGCACCCTGGGGGCTGTGATGAGACCAAAGGGCAGGGCTCTGAATTGATAGTGACTGGCTCCCAGCCGGAAGTGGAGAAACCTTCTGGAGTGTCTGTCCCTTTTGATACGGTAGTACGCATCCTGAAGGTCTATGGAGCACATCCAATTGCCCTGACCCAAAAAGGGTAGAATGGACTGAAGCGTGACCATCTGGAACTTCGTTCTTTGAACAGATTTGTTTAAACTGCTGAGATTCAAAATGGATTTCCAGTCCCCTGTCTTTTTTGGTACCAAAAAGAACTTGGAGTAAATCCTGGATCCTTGCTGGTCTGCTGGGACTGGCTGGATGGCCCTTTTTTCTAGCAGTTTTGAAATTTCTAGAACTGCTTGTTCCCTTAGACCGGGTGGAACATCTGGAAGGGACTTGTTTGTTTGTACAGGGGTGTGGACAAAGGGGATTTTGTAACCCTTAGATATGATAGACCATACCCATTTGTCTTGTGTGAGGAGTTGCCAGGCTTCTGGGTACAGTGACAAACTTCCCCCGACTGCCTCCAAAGGTGGACAGTCAGGCAGCCCCTCAGGGGTGCTGAAAGGGTTTGTCAGAGAAAGATTCTCTGCTACCCTGATTTTGTGGACCCCCTCTGCCCCTCGGGTGGCATCTATTATTGTTTCCTCCTCTGGTCCTGGAGGGAAACTCGCCACGTGTGTCAGGCACGACTCCCTGGGGTTTCCAAAACCACATTTTTCCACTCTTCTGACCTTTAGGGTATGGTCTAGAGGGAGTAGAAAAACGGACTCCCACAGCAGAGAGAGTCTTGTCTTCCTGCTCACACCTGGTAAGGGTATCCTTCACCTGTGGTCCAAACAAAGCCAAACCGTCGAAGGGGGTATTGGTGAAGGACGCCTTAAAAGGGTCAGCAAAGTTACATAACCGCATCCAGGCATGTCTTCTCAAAGTCATGCCTGTACCTGCGGCCCTACTCGCCCCATCGGCTGTATAAGAAATTAGCCGCATGGAGGAGTTGACTATAGAGTTAAGGGTCACCAGCTGGGAGTTAATCTTATCCTGACACCCCGCAGCTGATGGATCCTGAAGGGTATCACCCAGTTCCTTCAGAAGATCCCTTTGAAGGCAGGTGAAATGGCACAGATAATTCAATGACCACATGGAAAAGGTCGCTGAAGAAAACATCCGCTTCCTGTACCTGTCCATTGTCCTAGATTCTTTATTAGGTGGATGGACAGGCACCGAAGAGTCAGCCAACTCCTTCTTAGTGCCTGCTGCCACCACCATGGCATCAACAGGGACACCTTTTGTCAGAAATTGCTTGTCAGATGGGGCTGTAATGAACTTAGTGGGCCTGCGGGGAGTTGGCTCCACTGTGTCCGGGGCTGTCCACGCCTTCCAAGCCACCACTTCCATGAGCGGGTCAAAAGGTGGAGACACCCAAGAGGTGGAAGGGCGAGAACCAAGCGTGTCCAGGTACACCGACTTGTCTTCAGAAGGGATAAGGGCAGTCCAGTTCCCCCTCTGCCTAAGGATCTCAAGGATGTCTGAAAAAGAGACATCCTCAGAGGGGGACCTTGGGGACCCTTCCAAATCCTCCAAGTCGGTATCAGACGTGACTGACTCGGGGGAGTCAACATGTTTCCTCTTACATTTTCTCTTCCGAGGGGGCTCCCCTGAATGATCAGGGGAGGCCTCAGAGGAGGAATATACGCCCAATGGGGCGACCTGGAGTGTCTGTTCTCCACGCTTGGGGTCAGGAGGGTGGACAGAGACCGATGCAGGCACCATGGAGGGAGGAGCCGAAGGGGCCAATCGTGGAGCTGACACAGGAGTCAGCACACTCCTCATGACCTCAAAGGTGCCCCTATCAGGCAGAGAAGAGGGTCCCCACGCCGAAGAGATGTGAACCCCTCCCGGCACCAAGAGGCATGGCTCTGAGGCCAATGTTGGGGCCGAGCTCACCTGCGCCGAGGCCCTGAGAGGGAGAATGGGGTCGGACAAGGGTCCGATGCAACTCGCCCCCTCAGAGCCGACGAGGGAGTCTCGGCGCCCGGATCCCTCCAAGGACGGAACCAATGAAGAGATTGGAGCTGACGAGGGAGCTGAAAGGTGTGGTATCGGCTCCAACGTTCCTATGATTCGAGCCCCAAAGAGCTTCCGCTCCGAACACAGTGGTAGAGTTGGAGGAGGAACTGCTGAAGACACAGGGATAGCCACAATCTGTTGAGAAGGGCTGGTCAACATTTTGGCCAGGGCCTGCGATTTTAGGAGCCTACTGACCACCCTCTCCAAGTCATGATCGGATAGCCTGGAGGACCGAGAGGAGTGGGACCTATGGCTTCGCTCCGATTGAAGCACCGGAGACCTCGGAGCCGAACAAACAGATTCTAAAGAGGGGGACATTGAACGTTTTCGGCTCAGAGAAGGTTCTGACACTAAGGTCAGAGCCGACTGAGGTCTGAAGATGTCGCTTCCAGTCGGAATCGACAAGGAGGCAGGAGCTCCGCTCGGTGACGGCTCCGAACAGGGAGCCAACGGTTTGGCGAGCTTTAAGGATTTTCCTGACGGAGGCTTAGCCGGGGATCCTTTTGGCTTAAGTAAGCGTCTGAAAATGAGCTTCTTCCTATGCTCCTGCAGGACTCTCGGGCTGAAGGTGTGGCAGACTGAGCAAGAGTCCTGCAAGTGTAGGGGACCCAAGCAATAAACACAAGAAGTGTGACCGTCTGTCAGAGACATCTTCTGATAGCATGAGTCACACTTCTTGAAACCTGAAACTTTGGTATCTTTAGACATATTAAAAAAGGGATACCAAAGGGAAAAGGTAACTAGTGCTTAATCAAGGCACACACACACGCACACTAGGTAAACTAACAGTAATAATAACTATAAAACTATAGCCACACAACTACCTTACTACTAACAAATATATACATAAATATACAAGAAAAAACTACAAAACTAACTAATTGTAGTTAACAAGCCTAACACTAGCCTAAAAGGGGACTCTCTAACAACAAAAAAAACAAAAACGAGTTTCTAAGTGGGATACCAAGGGGTAGACAATCTAATTAAATTAAGAGGAAAGCATTATCTAAATATAAGACAAAATAAGAAAATATTAAAGGTAATAATAGAAGAAAAGATTTATACGACCTGGAGCTGGTAAAATCATAACCTCGTAGCTGAAGCAGCAAACAAGATCTGGGTATCTGACGCCTAGCATTGTGAGATATGGGGAGGCCTCGAGCTGGTAAATAGCACTCGAGCTTTGGTAGAAGGCCGAGTCGGAGCTGAGGATCGGCTCCGAACCCATCCAGCAAGAATAAAGGTGAGATAGACAACTTAACATTGTAGACTCATGTTTTACAGCTTTTTTATCTGTTCATTTGAATTGTATTACTGACTGTATTGTTGGGTTTAAAAATTCAATAAAATTGTGATTGAAAAAAAATGGTCTATAAACTCATTTCTATAAAGCCAGGCCTGTCTCCTCATGGCTAGGCTGGAGACCATCGCTAAAGCTGCACTATCTGTAGCACTGTGAATCAGACATGGTGAGCCAAGATATAGTAAATATAGTAGCTATAAGGGTCTCCAATATTGACCATAGGTCATCTTCAGGTAGTTGTTTCAGAGTGTCATCCATTTTTTTCGGCAATTTCCCTCTGATACTTTGAAACCTTGTTGTATACACCATATAGTTCACAGCTGTGATACAGAATGTACTTGATACATAAATTTGCTTCCCCTACCTATCCATCATCCTAGACTCCCAGTCTGGAGGATGGATAACCTATGCATCCGCTGATACAACCCTCTAGTACTGTTTGCTTACTTCAGTGCTGTCTATCCTTAAGGATCTGTGGCACTCTACCATGCTAGTGGGGTATTGGCTCAGTCATGTCTAGCTCCTTCCAGGCTTTGTTGCACACCATGTCCACTAACATGTCTATGAACAGCACTATCAAAACCACTAAAGCAGAGAACTTGCAAGCTTCCTGTAAGATATCTTTCTCTGGGAAGATGGGGTCAATGGGTCAGAATCCCCTCTCTCATCTTTATCTTCAAAATTTCACCAAAGAAGGTGTCCTCTGGACAGGATTTGGGGGAGACATCCCCTTCACTGAGATCTGTATCTGGGAAGAAAGACTCTGAAAGGGAATCAAAGTGTTTCCTCTTACACCATCTCTTCCTCTGTAGACTATGTAGAGAGTCATCAGGACTCTCCTGTGAAGAAGGCATTCCAGGTCTCTGCACTGTAGGCCTATGAAGTCCTTTGCACCTGGGGAGTACTGATGAAGAATGGTCGAAGGTCCCAGCATAAATGCTGTCTTGGAGTAGAATCAACAGTACCCACATCTGTCCATGCAAAGAGCCAAGAAGTAGTCTCTCCTGCACTAATATATTGAAGGAGGCATGCAGGACCAAAACACTTTGTACAAAATGTGCCACTGAGTTGCTAGAACCAATAATAGTCAGTACCAAGTGCTCTGAAGCAGAAGTCGTCTCTGATGATTTTGATACAGAAGGGCTGAATGCCAAACCCCCTCAACACTAGCAACACTTCCAGCACCACCAAAGTCAAAGCTGGAACCAAGTGGTCAGTGCTGAAACAGTTAGACGTAGTGGCTCCCTGCGCTGAAACTAGGTACAGAGCCAAAACAACCACCAATGCTGAGGGCATCAGTCTGGATGAAAAACTATCCTCCAACACTGAAGGAACAGTTACAATCAAAGCTGTCAATTCCATCACTACAGGAGCCAAGACTGAGGCTGAAGGAAAAATAGAAGAAGAGGAAGCCAGTGAGTTTTCTCAAGCTACCCTAGGCACCAAGGGGGCTGAGAAGACATTGTATCAAAGCTGGGCCTTCAAAAAGGCTGACATAATATGCTCCCAGTCAGAAAAGGTAGGGTTTATGGAGGGACCTGTAGGATTTTAAAGAAGCTAAAGCAGGTTTTGAAGGGAAAAACCTAGATACCTCTTATTCTGAAGAGAAACTCACAACTGTTCCTCTCAGCACCAAGTCCACATTACCTTACAAGTCTTGATGAGGAGGCAAAGTGGATAAGGCAGTGACTATGGAGGACAGTCATGGTGGGGAAGAAGAAGGTTTTGGTACTTTCCCAGGAAACATTTTTTTTCATGAATTGACACATCAAGTCCCTTGGGATTATACTTTTCCTTCATTCTTTTGTGGCTGCTTGCTCTGGAAAAATGCTTTTCTGAGTCCCCATGATGAATTTTTCCACAAGGGTTGATTCTGAGCATAGCAGCCCTTTCAGTATTACTTAGTTTTGGCTGTCCCAATGTGTACGAGAACTGAAGTTCTTGTACATTTAGCAGTCACTTTAAGTGTGTTCCATATCCAAACATACAACACACATATCGTGCTGGGTGGGGAATTTTATGACCAGACTTCTATTTTTTGAACACTGGCTTAGGTTCTTTGTCCATGTTTGGGCCTTATCACGGAAACATACCACAAACAGTAGAACAACAGAAAAAAGACGACAAAACAAAAGCTGCAACTCAGGATAAGAACAAATATCTGTTCTCTAAGAAGTTTGTGAGGTAAACAGGCAGATCTTTTTTTACAAGAGACAGGAAAGGAATAAGAAGGAAGAAGAAGGAGCTAAAAAGAGATAACAATTACCGACATCTATTTAAAAAGAAGCATAAAGCTTTATAAAGAGTTTTTTTATGAAAAGACAAGAATAAATTCACTTATTTAAGTGAAAACAGCTGAATTACACCCTCAGTTGCTCGAGCTCACTAAGGAGATGTTGAAGTCATAGGTTCATAGGTTCATAGGTGTGTACTAGGCTAATGACCCTGGGGGCCTTTACAAGCCTAGCCCATAGGAGTACCCTGGCATTATGCCACCCGATCTTAGTTCCCAGTGACTCAGTCGAGTAAACCCAGGGGTGAATTTTCTATTTCCCATCCACTCATCAAGATTACTCTTGAAGAGTGCCAGTGAGGTTCTCTGCTTGACACGTATAGGAAGCCTATTCCATAGCATGGGCAGTCTCTGGGTTATGAACCTGTCCCTCCACCATGTTCTGTTGATTGTGGTAATGAGGTTGAGGTCTCTGGAGCATGTGCTGTGACGGAGTTGAGATTTCTTTAGATGTAGCATTTCTAATAGAGCTGGGTCAGACGTGGCTTTGTACGTCAAGCAGATATCGCCTCTAAGTAGGCGATATGAGACAGAGAATAGTTGGAGCTTTTTAGTCTGTCCATATAGGACACATGTTTAAGGCCTAGGATCCTCTTTGTGAGGTACTTTTGTGGCCCCTCCAGTTGTTGCAGGTGTTTAGTGAGGTACGTGCTAAATGGGGCATTATACTAGATGATTGGCCTAATGAGGGAGGAGTAGAGGGAGATAATGACCTCTTTCTTCCTGGATGCAAAACCTTTAGTAATGAGATGTGCCACATAGAAGGATTTTCTGACCACAGTGGCAATGTGGTGGTCAAAAGAGAGGTTGCTGTCAACCTGTGTTCCCAGATCTCTTATAACACCTTCTGTGTTCAGTGGACTACCAGTGATGTGGTAATTCATGGGAACTGGGTTTTTCCCAAAGGGAATGACAACACATTTTTTGGCATTGAGCTTAAGGCAATGGTTCTGACAACAGTCGCTGGTATCAGTGAGGCCTTTCTATAGGATGTCAGCATCACTTGGGGAGTTAATAATAGCTCCCAACTTGCAATTGTCTGTCAACTTTGTCAGCCAGAGTCCCTTCGTGTTGGCCTGGACTTCTCAGAAGTAGATAACAAACAGGAGAGGACTTAGGACCAATCCCTGTGGGACTCCACTCGTGACTGGTCGGCAGTCTGACTTGGAGTCAGCTACTTTCACACTGTGGGTTCTACCTGTGAGCCAGTTTACAACCCACCTAGTGATATAGGAGTTGATGCCTAGCTTAGTGAGGTTTCTATGATTCCTGAGTGGAGAATGGTATCAAATGCCTTGGCCAAATCAAGGTAGGCTGTATAAACCACCTTGCCTTCATCCACAGCTCTGGTGACTGACTCAAAGAAGTTGAGCAGGCATGCTCTATCCTTCACAAAATCAAACTGTGTGGGATCCACAGTTTGGAGATTCCCTATATCCTTGCTTATTAGGTCCATAATGATGTGTTCCATAGCTTTGCATATCAGACTTAGCAGGCTAGTTATATAGGATAGTTCCCAGGATCTGTAGTCGCTCCTCCTTTGTGGACAGGGATAACTGTAGCAGTGTTCCATTTGGTAGGGACATAGCCTGAGGTGAGGCTGTGACTGAACAGAACACACAGGTGATGTGCCAGTTCACTCTGTAGTTCATGTAGAACACAGCCAGGGATATTGTCAGGTCCCATAGAAGCTGTATTCTTGCCCTTGGACAGTGCTGTTTTAACCTGTGCAGCAGCAATACTGGGTGCCTGGCAATCTATTGGTATTGTGACTGGTCCCTTGGGGGGGAGGGGTAAAGTTGGCACTGAATCTGTCGGCCAGTATATTGGCAATATCTGTTGGCTTGGTATGGGAGGTACCATTGTGCAGTAGCTCAGAGCAAATCTGGGTATTGCTGTGGAGATTCATTACATAACTATAGAAGGCCTTGTGGTTTTCTTTACTATCTGCTGCAATTCTGTTTTCATAGCTAGCTTTAGAGGATTTGATGAGGGATCTCAACTTTTTGTTGAGGCTGATAAGGGAGTATTTCCATTCTTGGGACTTCACCTTATTCTGCATCAGTTTCCTCCTTCTGCTGTAGAGTTTGTTTATGGCAGGGGACCACCAGATTGGCTTCCTTTTTTTTGGAGGAGAGCATCTTGGTTCTGTTGGGTATGGCGAGATCCATGCATTTGTGTACGTGTTTGTACAGTGCATTGGTGTATGATTCGGCAGTCATGCAAATGATCTCCATTTGCATGGTTGCTGTGAAGTTAGCCACCTCTGTTTTTAGGACCCCAAAGTTAGCTC
Source organism: Protopterus annectens (assembly GCF_019279795.1). Lineage (NCBI taxonomy): Eukaryota > Metazoa > Chordata > Ceratodontiformes > Protopteridae > Protopterus > Protopterus annectens. The sequence goes on from NC_056746.1 coordinate 958,673,165, forward strand.
TGGAGAAGTTTTTCATGGTGGTTACCTTTGCAGGGGGGGGGGGTGGCAGGGATGTGGATTTCCAAGGTGATTAGTTTGTGGTCAGATTTAACCAGGGAGGAGTTGACTATTGGTGTAGAGCAATGGTCACCCATGTTAGTAATGACCAGGTCAAGGATGTTGCTACCTCTAGTGGGGATAAGAACGAGCTGATCCAGGGCTTTGGAATTAATGAATTCCAGGAAACGTTGGGCAAGTGTATTGATACATGAGTAGTTTTCCCAGTTAATGGAGGGGTAGTTGAAGTTGCCCAGTATGAGAGTGTTAGGTTGGACCCTAAAATTCTCCAGGGTACTTAGAAACGTAGAGTGTGAGTCTTGGGACATAGTTGGTGACCTATAGCAGGCTACGACCCAAATCACTGTCTTACCCAATGTTAGTTGCACCTGAAGTATCTCATATGAATTATGTTGGGCTACTAGCATGGCGGTGTGCGCATCCTTTATTAATATGGAAACATCACTGCCTTTGGAACTTCGGTCCAAGTGCTGGGGCCGAAAGGTGTGAAATGAGTTATAGCCTGGTAGTGCAGGGGTTCTTTCTGCTGCCTTGAACCAGGCCTCTGTTACAGCACAAATGTCAATGTACTCCATTTTAAGGAGTGGTTCGAGAAAGTGCATTTTGAGATTTAGATTTCTAGCATTGAGCAGCATGACTGTCAGACTGGATTTGTTTGTAGCTGTTATGGTAGTAATTTGGTCTTTGGAACACCACCTAAAAAAGGCACTATAGGGGTGGCAAGAGCCTTGGCCAGTATGTGGAAGCCCAGGGGTGACAGATGCAGGCCATCTCTCGCAAAGCATCAAGGTCTGTCAATCATAACTCTCAACTGTAAGATTTACGCATAACACTATGATTTTGGGCCTTAGATTTAGCCCTGTTTCTCCAGGATTTATGATGTTCCTCATAAAGTCACACTTATTTATGGGAACATACTTTAATTAATATATAAACTACACAGAGATTCATTAGCGCTATGTGTATATGGTCTAGTATATAAAGATCTATTGTGAAAAATAAGAAACCACTCCTTTTTCTGACCCTCTGTTATGATTTGTTAAAGGCCAGTGCTATGATTTTTAATGTTTGGAGAATGAGAAATACATTTGAAGCTGCAATGGTGGTAATATGATCTGCAGTATCTGTTCACAGTAGGGGATATGGGATAGAGGAGGAGCTCAAACCTGTGAGGAGATACATTACTGAAAAAAAGAGGTGCCAAGGTGACCAGCTCTTCTTTTCCTGTGTCCAGACAAGACCAGACCAAACTTCAGGTTTTCTCTGTGTGCTCTGTCTCCTAACTCTACATTTTCTTGAAAAAAAAAGTTCTGTCTTACCATAACGTTCCATCTGTGTTGTTGATCTTCTTTCATTCATCACTGATGGGGTTGTCAGTTCTGTCCTCGGAACTGGGTCAGCCTAATACCAAGCTTGCGCCAGACAAAAACTCTCGAGCTAAGCTTTTACCCAGAGTGCCCTTCTTCCTGTTACTTCAGATCAAGTTTCCTCAGTATTAGTAAAGCACAGGCCATTTCTGTGCAAACACCCTGACTTACCACTTTGACCCAAAGTATCCCCCAGGAGCCTTTGGAGGGGGAAGGAGGGTGGGAAATGATGAATGAAAGAAGATACACAACACAGATGGAATGTTATGGTAAGACATAACTTCTTTATCTGATGTCGTTAATCTTCTTTCCATTTATCACTGATGGGACAGAATCCCTAACTACCTTGTGCTCCTTGCACGACCTTTGTGGAAGAGCACTACTGAGCCAAAGGCAGCTCTCCCTCTGGAGACCACATCCAATTTGTAATGATTAATAAAGGTGTGGGGGGTAGCCCATGTTGCTGCTGCCCAAATATCATCCACGGAGGCTCTTGAATGGAAGGCTACAGAAGTTGCCATACATCTGGTAGAGTGAGCTTTAACATTCTGTAGTATAGGCTTTTTCACAAGCGAATAGATGTAGTGCATGCAGTCCCAAAACCAAGTCAACTTGGAGATGGAATTTCCCATTCTAGATCCATTGAAGGAAATGAAAAGTTGGTCAGTTTTACGCATTGCTTTAGTTCTGTCTAGATAAAGCCTCAATTGTTTATGCACATCCAAAGAGTGTAGACAGTATTCCTCTTTATTAGTAAAATTTGGGAAAAATACTGGCAAGTCAATGGTATGATTGATGGAAAAATCTGAAATAAGTTTGGGAACAAAGGAGGGGTTTGTCCAGAGTGTTACTCTGTCCTTATGGAAGATTAAATACAGCATTTTAATGCATAGTGTATGGAGCTCCGAAATTCATCTGGCTGACGTGATGGCTTCCAGCAAAAGAGACTTCCAAGATAAAAATTTGAAGTCACACTTTGCTGCAGGCTCAAAAGGAGGTTGAGTTAAAGACTGAAGAACTAACATGAGGTTCCATGGCTCTACAGGTTGTTTGATTGGAGACCTAATATGAGACCCCTTTTAGAAAGGTTTTACATAACCGATGAGAAATGAGGGGAGAATTATCAAACTCATCATTAAAGTTAGAAATAGCTGCTAGATGTACTCGTATGGTAGAACCTGCAGCTTCATCCTCAAAGAATTTTGACAGATATTGTAATACTACTGTAACTGGAGCCGAGTACGGGTCTAGCCTTCTTTTCTTAGACCAAATAGAGAATCTCTTCCATTTGTCTAGATATAATCTTCTGGTGGATGGTTTATGTGAGGCCAGGATAATGTCACATACTGGTGAGAGAAAGTTATCCTGCCTGGCGATTAACGGAAGTGTAGAAACCAAGCTGTCTGCTTGAGACGGGATTGGTTTGAGTAACTCAACCTTTGGGGGGTGAGAAATCAGGTCTGGAAAAGGGTCCAGAATCCACGGTTGACAAAATAGGTGAGGCCGAAGGAAGGGAAACTTTTAGTTATGTACTCACCATAACTTCAGATGTTTGGGATCCATCTCGCCTACATTCTGACTGATGGGTTCGGAGCCGATCCCTCGGCTCCGACTCGGCACGCTTATGCCAAAGAGCGAAGTCTCTTATTGGCTGAGCTTACTATATCCCAGGATGCACCACTACCAGTCCCCCAGATCTAGTTTGTCCGCATACATGCACACATGCACGCTCTGATTATATAACATCGTCAGATGAAACAAGATAAAACAGTAGAACTCAAACCGTTCAATCTCTTCTGATCTCCAAGGCAGGGGGAAGGAGGGTGGGTATTAGGAATGTAGGCGAGATGGATCCCAAACATCTGAAGTTATGGTGAGTACATAACTAAAAGATGTTATGTGATCCTATCTCGCCTACATTCTGACTGATGGGACAGCGTCCCTAGCACCTGAATCCTGGGTGGCTCACTGGAAAACACTCCTGAGTACCGTGGAACCAAATGATGCTCGCCCTTTAGATGCCACATCCAATTTATAGTGGGAAATGAAAGTGTGGATTGGACCAAGTAGCCGCAGCACAAATCTCCGATATAGCGAGCTTGGAATGAAAAGCTATAGAAGTCGCCATAGCTCTGGTAGAGTGAGCTTTGATAGATGTTGTAAGTTGCTTATTCAAGAAGAATAAGCCTGAGTTATGCAATCTCTAATCCATTTGGAGATAGTAGCTTTTGTGATGGTTTTACCCAATTTATTGTCTGAGAAGGACACAAACAACTGGTCTGACTTACGAAATTGCTGAGTCCTGTCTAAATAGAAGCGCAATTGCCTGTGAACATCCAATTTATGGAGAGTGTATTCTGCTTCATTGGAGAATTTTGGGAAGAAAACTGGTAACTCTAGAGACTGTTGGAGACAGAGATTAGAACAGACCTTTGGGACAAAGGATGGATTAGGCCTAAGTGATACTCTATCCTTGTGGAAAATCAAGTACGGTGGTTTAATAGACAGGGCTTGAAGCTCTGAAACTCTTCTTGCAGAAGTAATTGCAACTAAGAAGGCAGTTTTCCAAGACAGATATTTTAACTCACATGTAGCAGCCGGTTCGAAAGGGGAAGATGTTAATGCACGAAGCACCAAATCAAGATCCCACGGAGGCGCAGGATGAAAAACTGGGGGTCTTAACAGGCCCGCACCTTTAATGAAAGTTTTGCATATTCTGCTGCTCATCAATGGAGGATCCATGGATTCGTGGAATTTAGAGACAGCCGCCAGTTGGACTTTAATAGTAGAGACAGAAGATCCTTGATTAAACAGGGATGTTAAGAATTTCAAAACTTCCGGGATTGGAGCAGTGATAGGGTCTAAGCCCCTGAGTTGAGCCCAGATAGCAAACCTCTTCCACTTACTGAGGTACAATTTCTTAGTGGTGGGTTTGTGGGCTGAAGATAAAATGTGAATAACTTCCGGGTCTAATGCGTGACTTCTGACTAAAGTCGGAAGTGGAGCAGCCAAGCTGTCAACTTCAAGGAGTGTAGGGACTGATGCTGTTGTCCCGACTGATGAATTAGCAGATCCGGAGTTAGATCTAAAGTCCAAGGATCGTCCACCGCATGTTTCTTCAGGTAGGGAAACCATACCTGACGAGGCCAGTATGGAGCAATCAGTATCATTGTGGACCCCAATTGAGAAGCTTTTTGAATGACTTTGGAGAGAAGTGGAATCGGAGGAAAGGCATAAAGTAGCCCTGTTGGCCAAGGTTGTGCTAGAGCATCCATAGCTGCTTCCCCTTGATGTGGAGTCAAGGAGAAGAACCTTTGCACCGTGTTTAGTGGTGTTGCAAATAGGTCGCAGCACGGCGTCCCCCATCTCCTGAAAACCTGAGCTGCTACTGTTTCGTTTAGGGACCACTCGTGAGGAGAGAGAATTGTTCTGCTCAATCTGTCTGCCAATATGTTTGATTTCCCCGGAATGTGGGTCGCTACCAAGAAACGGCTGGTAGCTACAGCCCATTGCCACACTCTCATGGCCTCTCTGCAAAGGGGGTAAGATCTGGTCCCTCCTTGTTTGTTTAGATACCAGACCACCGACATGTTGTCTGTGTGGATGGCGATTATGCCCTGAGGGAGAAACTTGTGTAAGGCCTGTAGGGACAGAAGTACAGCCCTCATCTCCAATACATTGATGTGGAGAAGAGTTTCGTCTGGAAGCCAGGAGCCCTGAACTAACCTGCCCAGACAATGCCCCCCCCAACCTATCTGGGAGGCATCTGTCGTCAGGGTGACCACTGGAGAGGGAATAACAAAAGGGCTTCCTTGATTTAGATTGGATGTCTGAAGCCACCAGCGAAGGTCCCGTTTGCATGTTTCTGTAATCATAATGGGATGATTGAGGGGAAGGTCCTGAAAGGACCATTGAGTTGACAATAGCCACTGAAGAATTGTCATGTGCAATCTTGCCAGAGGAACTAGAAGAACCGTGGCAGACATCGAACCTAAAACTTGTAGGACCATCCTGGCTGGGGCTTTGGATCTTGAAATCAGGGCTTGAACTTGGCCTTGTAAAGTTTGGATCCTTTCGGTAGGAAGAAAAGAGCGCATCAATTTTGAGTCTATCTCTGCTCCTATGAACCTTATGCGCTGAGAGGGCAGCAAGACAGACTTTGACCAATTGAATGTAATTCCCAGGGTAGCACCCAGGGAGATGGTGGCTTTGAGGTTGTCCATTAGTAGATGCCTGGTGGTGGCAGTCAGGAGCCAGTCGTCCAGATAGGGAAACACTTGGAATCCAAGACTCCTCAGGTGAGCAGTCACTACTGCCAAACACTTGGTGAACACCCTGGGGGCTGTGGTGAGACCAAAGGGCAGTGCACAAAATTGGAAATGACTGTCTCCCAGGCTGAAGCGCAGATACCTCCTGGACGCCTGATGAATCGGTATGTGATAATAGGCATCCTTGAGGTCTATGGAGCACATCCAAACATCCTTCTCCAACAATGGGAGAATGGATTGTAACGTGACCATTCGGAATTTGGATTTCGTGACGGATTGGTTTAGTCTGCTGAGATCCAATATTGGTCTCAGGTCCCCTGTCTTTTTTGGCACTAAAAAGAACCTCGAGTAATTTCCGGATCGATCTGGTCTGTGGGGACCGGTTGGATGACTCCTTTTTCTAGCAGCTTTAAAGCTTCTGCGGCTGCAATTTCCCTTTGACTGGGTGGTGGGTCCGGGATTTTTTTGGACGGTGGGGGTGAGCATGTGAATGGGATGGTGTAACCTCCGGCAATGATCCGAAGCACCCATCTGTCCTGAGTGATTGATTCCCAGGCTTTTAGGTGCTTGGCAAAACGGCACCCGACTGGCTCCGGAGCAGCACAGCCAGGCAATCCCTCATGAGGTGTGGGAGGCTGAAGAGCCACGAAAGGACTCGCGGTCTCCAGAATTGCGGGGCCCTCTGCCGCCTCTGGGACGGCGTCTCCCAGAAAAATTTCCCCGTCCTCTGCCTCTGGAAGGGGAATCTTCCTGCTGTTGAGGAAAAAACTTACGTGATTTACGGAACCACATCTTCCCCCCTCCTTTAGCCTTGGGAAAAGGCCGAAAGGGAGTGGAATAACGGGCACCTACGGCAGATAAAGTTTTTCCCTCTTGCTCACAGCGGGTAAGGGTATCTTTAACCTTAGGTCCAAACAAAGAGGACCCATCGAAGGGAGCGTCGGCGAAGGAAGACTTGAAGGCCTCCAAACTGACACAACGGAGCCAGGCTTGTCTCCGTGAGAGCCACGCCTGTGCCTGCCGCTCTACCGTCCCTTCGGCCGCATATGAAATGAGCCTCATGGACGAGTTAGAAATTGACGTAAGGATAGCCAACTGAGAGCTAACCGACTGGGCTAGCTGCTCAGGTAGGTTACCCGAGAGGGAATCTGACAGCTCCTTGACCAGATCCCTCTGAAGTCTGGTAAAATGTGCCAAATAATTCAGGGACCTTAAAGTAAAGGCCGCTGAAGTCAGGGTGCGCTTCCCGTACCGGTCCATGCTCCTAGACTCCTTATTAGGAGGATGGACGGACGTTGAAGCCTCTGCCACGTCCTGTTGTGTAGCAGATGCCACCACCATGGCATCTACAGCCACGCCTTTAGTGAGGAACTCCTTCTCGGGTGGGGCAGACAAAAATTTGTTAGGACAAGAAGGGACTGGTTCCACAGTATCTGGATGTTCCCACGCCCTCCGACAAACTAAATCCAGGAGCTCGTCGAAGGGCGGAGACACCCAGGAGGCGGAGGGCTGAGCCCCAAAGGCCTTGAGGAGCACTGACTCATCAGCAGAGGGGGGTCTGGATATCCAGCCGCCTCGTTGTTTGAGGATCTCTAAGATGTCTGCAAATGAGACATCATCCGAGGACGACTTCGGGGACCCCTCCGCATCATCAAGATCAGTGTCAGATGTAATAGACTCGGGGGAGTCCACGTGCTTCCTCTTGCACGATCTCTTCCTTGGGGGTTCCTCTGAAGACAACTCCGAAGAACCCTCAGGAGGAGGGGAACCCCCAATGGGGGTAACCTCAGGCCCAGGGGCTCCGCTGCCTACGGACAGGGGAACTGCCAAAGACCCAGTCTCCACGCCCAGGGAAGGTGCTGGTAAAGCCGGGGAGATGGCCGAAGAAGACTTGGCCAAGGCACTCCTCATAGCTCTGAAAGCCGGACCCCCAGAATCCTGGGAGTGTCCGGTCCCCGGAGCCATGATAGCAGACGGAAGTCCCACAGCCGAAGCACCGAGAGGGAGGCTCGGAACCGATAGCATAGGTCCCGAAACATCACCCCCAGGTCCAGCCGAAGAAGTCCGTGTACCAAACTCGGACCCGAAGGCCGGGGTTGGAGTAAGGGTCGGAGCCGACCCTAAGATCTCCACCGGCTCCAACAGCACCTGCTCTGACGGAGCTGAAGCGGTCGGAGGAGGAATAGCAATGACATGGGCATGGGCCATCGGCTCCGAAGCCAACTGGGTCGGAGCCGAAACAAATTTTTGAAAGACTGGGGACTGGAACAGTCTTTGGAGCACCCTGTCTATATCCGAATCCGACATCCTCGATGACCGAGAGGATACTGAACGGGTTCGAGATGGCCTCTCCAACGGCCCCAAAGGGCTAGGGGACCGGCTCGAGGCGACCCGATGACTATCGGCGCCGAAGGAATCCCACACTAGTTTCCATCGGTGCCGAGGAGGACTTGGCGCCGAGGAGGAAGTGTCTGAGCGGGCAACCTTTGTCGGCTCCGAGACCAGTGGAGCCGAAGGTGACCGCCTCTCGATGCCCCAGCCATCGGCTCTGAAGCCAGAGGAGTCGAGACTGGTGGCATCGAGGCAGACCGTTCGCCTCGGCTCCGAAGTCCTTGGAGCCAAGGAGAAGCCTGCCTATGTCTTTTGGCGGTCGGATCCGACGGACTGGTCGGAGCCGCCCTTTCTTTTAGCTGGAGAAGGAGAGGATGCTAAAGCTTCTTCAAAGGAGGGTTTTATTAAGCCTTTAAGAATGAGTTTATTTTTCCTCTCCTGGAGGACCCTCGAGGAAAAAGCGTGACACACACTGCATGACTTGTAAATGTTTTGCACCCAAACAATAAACACAGAGAGAGTGATCATCTGTGATTGACATCTTAAAATTACATTTGGTGCATTTTTAAAGCCGAAGGCCTAGGATTCTGAGACATTATAACAATAATGCAGTAATTCCCTGACAGAAAAAACAACACTATCCACTTGACTTTCTGATTTAACTGATACTACCAAAAATCAGTTTACAGCTGCCGATTAGGTAAACAATCCGGTAACAATTAACTCAAGGGTATTTTAAAAACCCCTAAGGTTTGAGAGGGTTGACTGACCGGAAGGCCCTAAGATGAAGGAGGCCTGAAATCAGAACCAACGCCCAATCACACTACAAAGTTTCTCACAAAAAACTCCAATCACACACAAAAGGAAAGAGTAGCCGTTAAAACAGCTTTTTATGACAAGAACAGCAAATTTCTGACAGAAAAAAGTTAGTAAAATACTACTCAGCTCAGCCAGCTCGAGACCACGTCTTCGCAAGTTAGCGGCAAACAAGATCTGGGGGACTGGTAGTGGTGCATCCTGGGATATAGTAAGCTCAGCCAATAAGAGACTTCGCTCTTTGGCATAAGCGTGCCGAGTCGGAGCCGAGGGATCGGCTCCGAACCCATCAGTCAGAATGTAGGCGAGATAGGATCACATAACATCCAAACTTGTCAAGGCCAAAAAGGGGCTATGAGGTTCACTTTGCATTTCAACCGAATAGCTTTCTTTATGAATTGGGGAATCAGAGGAATGGGAGATAGGCATATAGTAGTTCCATGGGCCAATCGTGAATCAAAGCTTCCCTCTGGGACTCCCCCTGTGGGGGAAATATAGCAAAATAGCTGCTGCATTTACTGTTTAACAGGGAAACAAATAGGTCGCAGCAAGACAGGCCACAATGGCTGAAGATTTCCGCCGCTATGTTGGGATTGAGGGACCACTTGTGAGGCATAAGAATATATCTGCTCAACTTGTCTGTGATCGCATCGGAATTCCCTGGAATATGCGTTGCTATCAGAATGTGGTTGGAAGCTATTGCTCACTGCAAACATCCCATGGCCTCTCGACATAGGGGATAGGACTTGGTTCCTCCTTGCTTGTTGATATACCAGACTACTGACATGTCTGAATGAACTACGATCATCCCAGAAGGAAGAACAGATTGGAATGCTTGCAATGCTAACAGCACCGGTCTCAGTTCTAGAATGTTGATATGCAGGTTGGCCTTCTTTGTGGACCATATGCCTAGGACTGTTTTTCCCTGAAAATGGCCCCTCCACCCTATCAGGGAAGCATCCGTGGTAAAATGGCCTTGGGTTGGGGAGGATGGAATGGGTGGCTCCAAATTTCTATCTCTGGCCTCATCCACCAAAGAAGGTCCTGTTTGCAACAATTGGTTATCAGAATCTGAAAGCATAGAGGGTGGTGATTTGGAAACCATTGAGATATTAGAAACCATTGAAGTAGTTGCATGTGTAGTTTCGCAAGAGGCACTATTGGTATAGCAGCTGCCATGGATCCTAAAAGCTGAAGAACCTCCCTTGCTGAGGCTTTGTTTTGACAGAGTATCACCCAGAGCTGGAGCCTCAGTATTTGCAGTCTGTGAACTGGGAGGGTTACCAGACAAGAACGGGTGTCGAAGACTGCTCCAATGAACGCTATGGATTGGGTCGGAGCAAGGTAGGATTTCTTCCAATTTATCGTTATTCCCGAAAATCTCGCCATCGAAAGAGTGCATTACAGGGCTGCTACCAGAAGATGCTTGGTGGGGGTAGTAAGGAGCCAATTGTCCAACTATAGAAACACCCAGAATCCTTGCAGTCTCAAGTGAGCTGTGACCACTGCCATGTACTTTGTGAACACTCTGGGAGCTGTAGAGAGTCCGAACTGCAAGGCATGAAATTGGTAGTGATTGGCTCCTAGCCAGAAGCAAAGTAGTCTCCTGGAGCATTTGTCCATTTTGATGTGGTAATACACATCCCTGAGATATATCGAGCACATCCAATTGCCTTCCCTTAGAAAAGGGAGAATTGACTGAACCGTGACCATCCGGAATTTTGTTTGGGCAAAGAACTTGTTCAAATTGCTGAGATCCAGTCCCCTGACTTTTTTGGCAATAAAAAGAATCTTGAGTAGAATCCGGATCCGCATTGGTCTGGTGGGACTATTTGGATGACTCTTTTTTGACACAGCTTGTTTATTTCTGCGGCTGCTTCCTCCCTTTGACTGGGTGGAACGCTGGGAAGTTTTGTTGGTTATAATTTTCTGCACGCAATGGTCGGAAGTTATTGATTGCCAGTCAGTGTGGTGCAGAGAGAAACATACCCTGTAAGGCTGCCCAGAGAAAGAATCCCTGGGTCGCTGATTATGCAGACCCCCTCTGCCTCGGTAGGGGCATCTTCCAGAATTGTTACCCCCTCTACCCCTGGGGGTATCATCACGTGTGGCACGGAAAGGACCCTGAGTTTTTTTGTGCCACATTTTCCTGCTCTGCTGGTTCCTGAAAAGGAACGTTGTGGATTGGAAAAGCATAGATTTATGCAGGGGTCTTACCATCCTTCTCACATGTAGCCAGGGTGTCTTTCACCTTAGGGTCAAAAAAGGAAGATGCTTCAATTGGCGTGTTCAGGAAGGAAGACTTAAAAGTGTCCACAAAGTCACAAAGGCACATCCAGGCATGGTGTCTCATAACTATGCCTGAACCTGCCGCTCTAGCTGCCCCTTCAGTTGCATGTGAGAGCAACCTCATGGATGAATTGGAGATAGATTCCAGGGTTGTGAGCTGTGAGGCAACTTTGTCTCTTACCCCATCAGACACCTGTCCAGTGAGTGTTCCAGAGAGTTCGGAAACCAAGTCCCTTTGGACCCTCATAAAATGTGCCAAGTAATTCAGAGACCATATGGCAAAAGTCAGTGAAGCAAAAACTCACTTCTGTAATCTGTCCACAGACCAGGACTCTCTGTTGTGTGGATGAATAGTATGACTCTCTTAGGTGAGATCCTTTTCCATGGCCACCATCAAAGCATCAACTGGTAAACCTCTAGACCAATGTAGGTTCTCCTCGATGGGGGGGGGGGTAGTATCTTGTCAGGTCTCCGAGGGATCAACTCAACAGAATTAGGGTTCTTCCAGGTGCGCTGCACCACGAATTGTACCAGCTCCTCTGCAGGCGGGGTCACCCAAGAGGTAGATGGCCGGGCATGGAAAGCCTGCAGAAACACGGACTCCTCTGAAGAAGGGTTAGTGGGCTTCCAATCACCCCTCTGTTTCAACAGTTCAAGGATGTCCCCAAAGGAGACATCAGGGGGGTGACTGTGGGGACCCTTCCCTGTCATTGAAATCCATACCCTCTGTCAGAGACTCTTCATGGGAGTCTACATGCTTTCATGGTGGCTCCTCAGCGGGGGCCTCTGAGGAGGACTCGGAAGAGGAGGTGCCCAGTAACGGGTTCTCCTGCATCTTTCTTGCCCGGTGTCCCCGGGTGGTGGCTTGGGTCAGCTGTAGCTCAGGGGAAAAGGAGGTCTGGGGTTCTGACATCGGTGGAATGCTTCCAGAAGCAAGTGCCTTCTCCATAGCTCGGAAAGCAGGTCCACTTGAAGATGGATGGGAGCCCAGAACCAAGAGGGATAACCTCGGAACCGGGGTCACACTCCGCTCCATCAAACCCACTCCCGAGGGTGGTGCCTCAACCAGGATTGCTGCAGACAGAGCTCCCGGCACCATAGATGGAAGCATAGAGACACTCAGAACCGTACTCCAAGCCGAAGAGCCGACAGCCCAATCACGAAATTGAGGAAGGCTCAATTCTGAAGGGACTGAAAGTCAAAGGGACAGTCCCGGAGCGACAGTGAGGTCCACTACTGGTGCCGAGATGGGGGGTTCTGAATAAGACGTCGGAGCTGAAGACTTTGGAATTGGTATGGTCAAAGGAGGAGAACAGGATGGAATCCGTGGAGATACCAACCCAGGTCCTGGACAGGATGTGTCCTAGATGGAGTGGGTATCCCCCTGGCTGTCAACAGCTGATCCACAAGATGCACCATATCAAACTCGGAAAGGCTCCTGGTGGATCTAGTGGACACTTCCGATGGGAAGTCAGGTTGTTCTAGGAACAGACTATATACTTGCCCTAGAAAAGGATCTGTTGATGGAGTATCATGTCCGTGGTGTTGAGTCTATCAGCACCGATGTCTCAAGTTTGGAGACAGGAACCAGTGGTGTCAAAATTGTCATTATCGGAACACTGAAAGGACTCGGTGCCAGAGGGGCACTCGGAGCCGACACAGAAGGTTCAGCAGTAAATGGAATCGCAGAGGCAGGCATCAAAGGTGTGCACTGAGCCGGAGCGGTACTCAGTGCCAAAGCAGGAGCAACCTATGAAAAATCAGTAGTTGGTGCCATAGACATTATTGGAGCTGAAAGAGGCACCGACAAAGGAACAGTCATAGTCATAGTAGAAGAGGTTGGTGCCGATGAGGCGGACTTATGTTCCAAAGACAATTTCGGTACTTTAGACTTAAAAGACTTGCCCTGGTCACCCAAGGGTGAAGAGGGGACAGAGTGAGACCTTTTCTTTTCTTTTGTGGGAGGGGATGAGACCTCCATCACAGAAAGGGCTTCTGAAAAGGGTGTCTAAAGGAAGACCTTCAGAATCAGTTTGTTTTTGCACTCATTTAAAGTGTGCTGACTAAAACTTTGGCAAATCACACAAGGAGGTTGCACCTAAAGATGGAGCACCCCCAGACAATAAACACAGTCATCATGGGAATCACTGTTAAGCAGTTTTCCCTTACAAGAAGCACAATGCTTAAACCCTGACGTGCCTTTTTTTATCAGACATCATGAAAAAAATATAAACACACAACAAGTCAGAAGGAAACCAAGAGAAATGAGGCAAAGAGTTTTTCTATATTTATATAGATATAGGATATAAGGTGAAAGAAAAAGAAGGAGAAATACCAATGATGGTATTTAGGAAATACCACAAGGGGCTAGGGAGAAAGGCCATACCACCAATGGTACTGAAGATTACCAAAAAGGTAAAAAAAAGAAGTTATGTTCTTACCATAACGTTCCATGTGGAGTGTTCATCTCGCCTTTGTTCTTACACATGGGTGTCAGAGCCGATCCTCGGCTCCGAGTCAGCCGCTTAGCAAAGCTTTGCATCCAGAAGAAGCTCGGGACCAACCTACCTCCCACAATTCCCTCTGCCTTTACCTCAGATCTAGTTTGAAAAACAACACCAGATCCAGCAACAACAATGTAAACATCCAAGAATACATACATATACACAAGTAGCGTAAGTAACTCAAGCCAGTAGTACCACAAAGAGATTACTAGTGGGAGACAAACAGACCAGACTTCTAAACTGGACGTTCTTCCTGACCTGAGGGTGGGAGGGTGGGGATGTAAGAACAAAGGCGAGATGAACACTTCAGATGGAACGTTATGGTAAGAACATAACTTCTTTATGTGACAGTGTTCAATCTCGCCGTTTGTTCTTACACATGGGTAGTGTCCCTAGCTCCATGGCCCTGAGAGACTCACGGGAGAACGTTCCTGAGCACAGTGGGACCAAAAGTTGCTCTGTCCCTGGAAATCCTATCCACTTGATAATGAGTGATGAATGTATGTGGTTTAGACCAAGTGGCGGCCGCACAAATAGTGTCCAAAGGCAGGCGAGCCGCATGAGCCAAAGATGTAGAAACTGATCTAGTAGAATGTCCTTTTGGTTTGGTGGGCAAACTGTGACTAGAAGCAGCATAAATTAAGGTAATACAATCAGTTAGCCATTTGGAGAGAGTACACTTAGTGACTGCCATGCCCTTTTTGTTGTCCGCAAAGGCTATAAAGAGTTGGTCTGCTTTCCTATGGTCTTTAGTTCTATCTAGGTAGAATCTGAGTTGTCTATGAACATCCAACTTGTGCAACATATATTCCAGCTTATTGGAATGATTTTTGAAAAATGTGGGAAGCTCAATGGATTGATTAATGTTGTTAACTGAACAAACCTTAGGGAGGAAAGAAGGGTTGGTGCGTAAAGATACCCTGTCCGGGTGAAAAATTAAATATGGCTGTTTAATGGAGAGAGCTTGAAGTTCCGATACTCGTCTGGCTGAAGTGATAGCTACTAGGAAGAGAGTTTTCCAGGACAAGAACTTTAAGGAACAGGAAGAAGCTGGTTCAAAGGGTGGTAACATTAGCTGGGATAAAAGGAGGTTTAGATTCCAAGGAGCCATAGGAAACCTAACCTTTGGTCTAAGATGAAAGGAGTCTTTCAGAAAGGCTTTAAAAAGCCTATGAGCCATAATGGGCACTCCATTCTCTCCTACATGAAAGTTAGAAATAGCAGCCAACTGAACCCTCAAGGTGGCAGTAGAGGCTCCTTGGTGAAACAGCATGGATAGGAACTCTAAAACCTTGTTTAGCGGGGCTATTAAGGGATCTAAATGCTGTGCAGTCGCCCAGTATACAAAACGTTTCCACTTACTGGTGTAAATTTTTGTAGTGGAAGCCTTATGAGAGGCTACTAGAATGTCTTGAACCGCCGAAGAGAGAAGATCAGACCTGGCTAAGAAGGGAAGCGGAGCAGCCAAGCTGCTAATCTGAGGGACAGGAGCGACGGGTGGGGAGCTCCTGACGAATAAGTCAGTATGTCTGGCACCGGGTCCAGAATCCAGGGCTCCCGAATTTGGTGTGCTTGAAGAAAGGGAAACCAAATCTGACAAGGCCAGAATGGGGCAATGAGAATTACAGTCCTCTCTAGGTCCTTGGCTTTCTGGAGAAATCTCGGTATCAGAGGTATTGGGGGAAAAGCGTACAGGAGACCCGGGGGCCAATCGTGAATCAGAGCGTCCCTGGGGACATCCCCTGGAGGGGGTAACAGGGCAAAGTAGCTTCTGCATTTGGCGTTCATTGGAGACGCAAACAGATCGCAGCAAGGCTGGCCCCACTTGCGGAATATCATTTCCGCTATTGTCTGGTTGAGGGACCACTCGTGAGGTAACAGGATGGCTCTGCTCAACCTGTCCGCTATAACGTTGGATAACCCCGGGATGTGCGATGCTATCAGAAAGCGACCCGTGGACTCTGCCCATTGCCAAATTCTCATGGCCTCTCTGCACAACTGATAAGACTTGGTTCCTCCTTGTTTGTTTATGTACCAAACTATGGACATGTTGTCCGTTTGAACTGCAATGGTCCCTAGAGGTAGAAGGGGGGAAAAATGTTGCAACGCTAGAAACACTGCCCTCATCTCCAGGACATTGATGTGCAGGTTGTACTCTAAATTGGTCCATTCACCTTGGACTGTCTGTCCCTGAAAGATGCCCCCCCACCCTATCAGGGAAGCGTCCGTGGTCACCGTGGCTGTTGGTGTGGGTAACACAAACGGTCGGCCGCTGATGAAATTGCGATTCTGTAACCACCAAGACAGGTGTGCTTTGCAGGTGTTTGTAATGTGAATTTCGTGTGTTAGCGGTAACTGTTGGAACGACCATTGTGCGAACAGCAGCCATTGGAGAACTCTCATGTGTAGTCTTCCCATGGGAACTGCAATGAGGGAAGCTGACATGAGTCCCAAGACTTTCAGAACTAGTTTGGCTGGGGATTTCTTGGACAACAGAAGGAGAGATATGTGTTTTTGTAGGGAAGCTATTCTTGTGGAAGGAAGTCTTAGAAGCAAGGAGTGGGCATCCAAATCTGCCCCTATAAATGAAATATGCTGTGATGGCTGTAAGGCAGATTTTTCGAAATTTATCGAAATCCCTAGGTGAACACAAAGGCTGAGTGTGTAGTCCCTGGCCTGTGTCAGTCGACGCTCGGTGGTGGCAGTAAGGAGCCAGTCGTCCAGATACGGAAACACCCGGAATCCTAGGCGTCTCAAGTGAGACGCTACCACTGCCATGCATTTGGTGAAAACCCTGGGGGGCTGAGGTTAGACCAAAGGGCAGGGCCAGAAACTGAAAGTGGCTGGCTCCCAGCCGGAAGCGCAGGTGATCTCTGGATGCTCTGGCCATTTTGATGTGGTAGTATGCGTCCTTGAGATCTATTGAGCACATCCAGTCGTCCTTCTGTAAAAACGGAAGGATCGATTGAAGTGTGACCATCCGGAACTTTTCTTTCTTCACATAGGTATTGAGATTGCTGAGGTCCAGAATTGGCCTCCAGTCCCCTGTCTTTTTTGGAACTAAAAAGAACCTTGAGTAAGTTCCGGATCCTCTTTGGTCCGCCGGGACTGGTTGGATGACTCTTTTTTCTAGCAGCTTTGAAATTTCTATAGCTGCAGGTTGTCGCAGATGGGGTGGTACATCTGGGAATCTTTTCTGTGGTAACGGGGGGAATAGAAATGGGATTTTGTAACCTCTGGTAATAATGCTTTTTACCCATTTGTCTGAAGTAAGGCTTTGCCAGGCCTGAGGGTATAAAGCTAAGCGACTCCCGACTGCCTCCAGAGCAGGACAGTCGGTCCTCCTTTCAGGAGAGCTGGAAAGGCTTCCCAGGGATAGTATCCCTGTCGCCTTGGTTCTGCGGACCCCCTCTGCCACCAGGGCAACGTCTTCCACTTCTGCCCCCCCCTCTGCCTCTGGAGGGGGCATCACCCTGTGTGTTTGGGAAAGAACCCTGGGGTTTGCGAAACCACATTTTCCCACCTCGTTGCCCTTTGGGGTACGGTCTGGATGGGGTGGAAAAATGGACTCCGACAGCAGACAGAGTCTTTCCCTCTTGCTCACACCAGGTCAGGGTCTCCTTTACTTTGGGGCCAAAGAGAGTGGCACCATCAAAGGGGGTGTTAGTAAAGGAAGACTTGAAGGCTTCCGCAAAGGAGCACAGGCGCATCCAGGATTGTCTACGAAGAGCAATCGCTGAAGTCAAGAGCCCTACTCGACCCTTCGGCTGCATACGAGATGAGCCTCATGGACGAGTTTACAATAGATGTAAGGGTATTGAGCTGTGCTGTAACCTTATCTGAGACAGCAGCATCTGTAGTACCCTGGAGGGTATCTCCCAACTCTTTGACTAGATCCCTCTATAATCGTGTGAAATGTGTCAAATAGTTCAGCGATCGCATGGAAAAAGTCGCTGAACTGAAAATGCGCTTCCCATATCTGTCCATGGTCCTAGAATCTCTGTTAGGAGGATGGACAGATGAGGAAGATTCGGACATCTCCTTTTTCGTGGCAGCTGCCACCACCATAGCATCCACCGGAACTCCCTTAGTGAGGTATGCCTTATCCTGAGGGGCCGTTATATATTTATTAGGCTTTCTGGGAACTGGCTCCACTGTGTCAGGTGTCTCCCACGCCCTTCGAGCAATTAAATCCATTAACTCGTCGAAGGGCGGCTTGACCCAGGAGGAAGAAGGGCGAGCACCGAATGCCTTCAGCAAAACTGACTCATCGTCAGAAGGGGGTAGGGCTTGCCAATCACCTCTCTGTTTCAGGATCTCCAGGATGTCAGAAAAGGAGACATCCTCCGAGGGTGATTTTGGGGACCCTTCTGACTCATCTAAGTCAGTGTCTGATGTCAAGGACTCTTGTGGAGAATCCAAGTGCCTCCTCTTGCACAATCTTTTCCTCGGGACATCATCGGGGGGGGGGCATCCGATGAAGCCTCCGAGGAAGAAGGGGCTCTCTCTGGGGGCGGCTGAGACACTGGTGCTCGACGCTTTTGAGTAGTCATAGGTGCAGAAGAGGATAACGGGCCTTTATGGGAGGGAGAAGTTGCTTCTGCTGATGTAGTTGTCTGGGAAGACAATACCTTCCTCATAAGGTCGAAGGCCCCTGGACCCCGAGCCGAGGAATCCCCCGGTTCCAAAGAATGCGGAGGTATCTCCGACGCGGAAGCCAAGGGCACCGACCCGGAGGACGGAGCCGAGGCGATCTGTGCCGAAGCGCCGAGAGGGAGAGTCGGCACCGAAACATCGGTTCGACTCTCGGTCCCGGAACCAAGGATAGATCGACGGCTCCGCGAGTCCGGTAGTGGTTCCGACGGAGTCAAGGTCAATGGTGCCAACCGAGAAAGAGACGGTTCTGACACCAAGGGCTCCACTATCAGCAGATCAGCGTCTCCCGGCTCCGAGGGCTGAGAAGGCCTCGGAGGAGGACCAGATGGAGACAAGGGAAGGCCTTCGAGTCTCGACACTAACTGAGAGGAGACTGCAATGAGTTTGGACAGGGCCGTGTTCTCCATCAGCTTCTGCACCACACAATCTACATCGGTGTCGGAGAGAGGCCTGGAAGATCACGTCGAAGGAATCGAGGATGGTGTCGACCTCAAAAGAGCAGGAGGTGGAAGTTCCGTCACCGGTTCCAAGACCCGAGGCTCGGTGACAGACAAAAGCTCAACACTCGGCCCCGAAGTCTGTGGAACCGGTGAACGAACTTTAAAGGAAGAACTTGGAGCCGATGACCTGGGCTCTGAAGTCCTCGACTCCTTCGAGGATTTAGAAGTCTGGTCTGACTTGTCTAAAGAAGGCAGGCTTCAAAAGACCTCTGTCCATAAGCTTCCTGCGCCTATCTGTCATGACCCTTCCACTAAAGGAATGACATATGGAACAGTCCTCCTGAAGACGGAGAGGGCCAAGACAGTAGACACAGGAGCTATGGTTGTCGGTGACAGACATCTTCTGTCTGCACTGACATCTTTTAAAACCTGATTTAACCTTCTCTGACATAATAAGTATTGAAGATTGTCAACAAACACAGTCAAAAGTGAAAAGTCACAGCAGTAATATCAAGTAGTACCAAGTAATATCAAGTAGTCCAATCCGTGTTTTTAGCAGGTGGGGTAGGCCTTAGGTAACCTAAACTAAATATAAATGTATAAATACACTATATATAAAGTCAAGGGGAAGACCAGACCATACACACACACACTAAATAAGTCTATAATCCTAGGAATTTTAAAGAAAATTCTCTTAGAAAAACTTTAGCTTATCTGTTCCAGTTGGCTCAGAGCTCTTCAGAACGATGCGATCGGTTGCAGTGGCAAACTAGATCTGAGGTAAAGGCAGAGGGAATTGTGGGAGGTAGGTTGGTCTCGAGCTTCTTCTGGATGCAAAGCTTTGCTAAGCAGCCGACTCGGAGCCGAGGATCGGCTCCGACAGCCATGTGTAAGAACAAACGGCGAGATTGAACACTCTCACATCAGAAGGATAAAAAGGTCTACTGATAGATTCAAAAGTAAAGAAATATCAAAATACCAACAAGGAATAAGAAGTAGATACACAATACCCAGGAAAATATAAAAAAAATGTATACTTAGCTGAGAGCTTGGCTTGAATGCAGCTTTACGGCTATGCAGCAAACGAGATCTGGGGTAAAAGGGAGAAGGGCACCATGGGTAAAAGTTTAGCCCGAGAGTTTTTGGCTGGCGCGAGCATGGTATTAGGCTGACTCGGTTCCGAGGATGGAACCGACAACCGCATCAGTGATGAATGGAAAGAGTGAATGCTGAATGCTGAAATTAACAGCATCAGATCAGTTCTTCTAGTGATGCCTCATATTCAGACCATCTTTCCTTCATTTCAGTGCTTGATTTCTGCAGTTTATGAGCTGATCTGAATAGCTTCTTAATGCTTCTTCTATTATATTCCTCAAGTTTCTTACTTATATTAAATAGCTTTGAATGCATTTGATTTATTTTTACTGTAAATTACTGGAAGCCATCTCATGCACAAACACTGAAACCTGAACTGTTTTTTGCTGAACAGCTGCAAGATTTTTCCACCAGAGTTTTTTTTTTCCTTCCCCTTTTCTAGTTGATTTTCTTTTCCTTTCTCTACATTTTCTGATTTGCAGACATCAGGGCAGTATACCAGTCAGTAAATTAATTTTCCCCAAATTATAAGCTTTCACCATCAACATCTGTTTTCTTTTCCAAATTGGGAGATCTCTAATTAACCTGCACTTCAAAGTGCAGCCATTTTTGAATACTTAATGGCTGATTTGTTGATTGCTTACAAAGACTATAATAAAGTGCTATTATTGTTTAAAAAATATTAGCAATGACAGATGTAATTGAATAGCTGTAAACCTTCAAATTCATTGCAAACACCATCCACAAACACAACACACTCACTGCACTTAATTCACCCAACCTCTTACCACAAAACACACAACCAACACATTAGACCACTTTACAGTCACACACATAAGCATTTGCACAAACAAGCATTTGCTCTCTTTACACACCTAACACATATATCGACCAAATGAAAAGCTGATCTAACAATATGCACTCAAATATGGTTATACAGGTGAATCTACACAAAGTTTATAAAGAGAGGGTTAACTGAAGTATAGTTAGAAAGCTGTTGAATGAGTCTTTAGTTTAAAATCTAAGTGGCTAGTATTTAGCCTGTTATATGACAGAGAAGTTAAATGGCCAAAATATCTTAGTGTCAGATCTACTATTCTTGTGTTTTCAGCTTAAAAACTGTAAAGTATAAGATGGTCAAGGTAATTTTGATAACTGAAGCGTTAAACTTGTCAAATCAGACTAAACTCAAGTAAATTAGCATTATTTTTTGAGTTGGAGGATAACAACACTGTACTTGAATATTAATTTGAACTGGATGATTTACTCCTGTGCAACAGTAAGTAAAATAGATTATTTTTTTCTAATCAGAGACATGGGAGCCAAGTCATCATGTTGCATACTACTTCTACTGATGATGGAAGGCTGCATGAAATAAAATATGTGTTGTGATGTGATTGTGTTATGGTTAGCCTTTTGATAACAAGGGCACCATTACAGGGCAAAAAATAATGTTCTCAGGTTGCTAGCCTGAAGGATAAATCAAGTGAATTTGTATGAAAGACGCAGGGTCATAAATTAGTCTGACAAAGGAAATTAGTAGAATGAGTGAAGAGGATGGCTACTATAATTTATTTTAAAGAGCAAGTGCAAAGGTTTTTTTTCACCATCTCTTTCTGTTACAATTATGTCCTTGTCTTGTAAAGCAGACTTTCTTATTCTAAAATGTGTAATTTTTACTTCAGTTACTACATGGGGACGTATATTTATTAACTTTAATAAAATGTTATGTTCTTACCATAATGTTCCATCTGTGTTGTTGATCTTCATTCATTCTTAACTGTTGGGTCTTGGTTCCGGACCCTGGAAGCCAACTCCACCGTTATATCAAGCTCACTCCAGCAGAAACTCTCAAGGCAAGGCTACCCTTACTGCCTCCTTTCCCTTCCCCTCAGATCAAGTTTTACCCATACAGTAGAAAATTATAGAAGCTTTGTCTGAGCAACAACCTTACTAGGATCCCAGGACTAGTTCCAAACCTCCAGGAGTCTTAGGAGGGGAATGGTGGGTGGGATGTCAAGAAAGAATGAAGATCAACAACACAGATCATGGGTTACCACCTGTCCCACTTTGCGAGGGACAGTCCCTCTTTGGGCAGTTGTGTCCTGACAAAAAATTGCAAAAATGGCAAATGTCCTGAGATTTTAGGACAAAATTATTTCCTATATTTTATGTAATAGTTGCATAAAACAGTTATTCTGTATCTAAAATAACCTAAATGTTATAAGAAACAGAATAAGCAACTAAAATGCTACAAGAATAAGCTTTTATTTAGGCAAAAAGGTTAAGTTCTAACCTTTGGGTATGTGTCGGCCTGTAAAATCTGATATTTGTACCAAAAATGTCCCACTTTGGCCATTTGAAAAGGTGGCAACCCTATAAGATGGAACATTATGGTAAGAACATAACTTCTTTATTTGATGTTGTCAATCTTCATTCATTCTTGACTGTTGGGACAGAGTCCCTAGCTATTGGGAAAGAGTCCCTAGCTACTTTAGATCTTGGGAGGCCCTAGGGAAGGATATTCCTGAGTATCATAGAGCCACAGGATGCTCTTCCCCTGGAGACCGTATCCAATTTTGTAATGAGTGATAAAGGTATGCGTCTGCACATATGTCATCCGTAGAAGCTCTGGAATGAAAGGCCACTGAAGTGGAAACAGATCTGGTAAAATACGCCCTAACTTTTGTTGATAAGTCCAGCTTATTCTGTTGATAAATAAAAGTAATGCAATCTCTCAACCATTTTGACAGAGTAACTTTCGAAACTGGTTTGCCTAGAGTCTAAGACCCAAAAAAGATAGGAACAATTGGTCTACTTTTCTAAATTATTTTGTTGTAAACAATATTCTCCTTTGTTTGAGAAATTTGGGAAGAAAACTGGTAGATCAATGGACTGATTAATATTGAAATCTGACACTACTTTAGGCAAAAAGGAGGTATTAGGTCTGAGTGATAGTCTCACTTTGTGAAAAATGATATACAGGTATTTTACACACACAACCTGCAATTCTGAGATTCTCCTGGCTGACGTGATAGCTACCAGGAATAGAGTTTTCAAAGATAAAAATTTGATATCAGAGGTGGCTGCTGGCTTAAAAGGCTGATGGACCAAACTTTGTAAGACCAACATTAAATTCCAAGGTGCAATGGACTCTTTGAAAGGCAGTTTCAAATGTAAAGCTCCATTAAGAAAGGCTTTGTAGAGACAGTGAGACATCAAGGAAAGGTCATCAAAACCATTATGGAAATTTGAAATGGCAGCCAAATGAGCTCTAATAGTAGAAGTAGAGGCTCCCAATTGGAATAAGGTGGAAAAATATTCCAAGACCTTGTCAATCGAGGCTGAAAAGGGATCAATACCCTTTTCATCAGACCAATGCACAAATCTCTTCTATTTGCTAAGATAAAGGTTTCTGGTGGATGGTTTATGAGAAGCCAGAAGTATCTTTTGTACTGGGGAAGATAAGTTATTTTGCCTGGAAATTACTGGAAGTGGAGAAACCAAGCTGTCAGCTTGAGGATTTGCAGTTTGGGATGGACCAGGCCCTGTGGATGAGACAACAGGTCTGGGGTTGGATCCAGAATCCACAGACAGTAAATTAAGTGAGGCCAGAGAAAGGGAAACCAGACTTGACAGGGCCAATAAAGTACAATGAGAATCATTGTGCTTCTCAACCGTTGGGTTTTCTTCAGAAATTGGGAAAATTAGAGGGATTGGTGGAAAGGCATAAAGAAGCCCTGGGGGCCAATCATGGAGAACAGCATCTCTTGGGGACTCCACCCCCCCCCAAGGGGGGACCAGGGCAATGTAGCTTTGTGGTTTGTGGGAGAGGCAAACAGATAGCAGCAAGACTGACCCCATTGATGAGAAATCTTTGCCGCAACATTGGGATTGAGAGACCACTCGTGAGGTAGGAGAATGCATCTGCTCAGTTTGTCCGCAATCACATTGGATTTCCCCGGAATGTACATTGCTATCAGAAAGCAGTTGGAGGTGATCACCTATTGCCAAACTCTTAGAGCTTCCCGACAAAGATGGTAGGATCTGGTTCCTCCCCTATTTGTTGATGTACAAGACTACTGACATGTTGTCCAACTGAACAGCAATTGTTCCTGAAGGGAGGGCAGATTGGAATGCTTGCAATGCTAAGAGCACTGCCTTCAGTTCTGGAATGTTGATATGCAAACTGGCCTCTGTAGGGAGCCAAGTGCCTTGGACTGTCTTTCCCTGAAAGTCCTGTCCCCACCCTATCAGGATGCGTCTGTGGTCACTATGGCCATGGGCTGAAAGGGGGATGGGGTGGCTCCATAATTTGCCTTCTGGCTTCATCCACCAATATAGGTCCTGCTTGCACCGTCTGGTTATTCAGATTGGGTGGGACACTGGATGAGTTAACACTGACCACTGTGACACCAGAAGCCACTGAAGCAGCCTCATGTGGTATCTCACCAGAGGAACTAAGGTGATTGTCACTGCCATGGACCCAAAGAGCTGTAAGACCTGGCGGGCCGGAACTTTGTCTTGAGAGAGTATCACTTGTAGTTGTAACCTCAATTTCTCCAGTCTGTGAAGAGGAAAAGCAGCCATACAGGGTCTTGTGTTTAATTTTGCTCTGATGAATTCTATGTCCTGTGTGGGGATAGCTTTGATTTTTTGCTGTTGATTGAGATGCATAAGAACTCTGCAAGCCTTAGAACGGAGTCCGAGGCAGAAAGCAGGAGATGCCTGGTGAGGGTGGTGAGGAGCCAGTCCTCTAAATATGGAAACACATGGAATCCCTGTACCCTTAAGTGAGCTGCTACGACTCACATGCATTTGGTGAACACCCTGGGAGCTGTTGTGAGACCAAAGGACAGTGCTCGAAATTAGTAATGACTGTCTCCTAGCCAGAAGCGTAGGTATCTTCGGGAGCATTTGTTCATTTTTATGTGGTAATATGCATCCTGAAGATCTATGGAGCACATCCAATCATCTTTCTCCAGAAATGGAAGGATAGACTTAACCTTGACCATCCAGAATTTTGTTTTTGAACAAACTTGTTCAGTACACTGAGATCTAAGATTGGCCTCCATTCCACTGTCTTTTTTGGCACTAAAAAGAATCTTGAGTAAAATCCAGATCCTATTTGGTCTGGTGGTACTGTTTGGATAACTCTTTTTTGAAGCAGCTTTTGGATTTCGAGTGCTGTTGTATTCCTCTGACTGGGTGAAACATCAGGGATTCGTCTTTATGGTCTGGGACAAAGACTGAAGGGGATATGGAAACCTCTGGTAATTACTGTCTGTACCCAAGAATCTGATGTTATTGTGTGCCAGGCTGCATGGTGCAGAGAGAGAATCTTCCCCTGACTGCTTCCAGAGGTAAGCAATTGGGATACTGCTCAGGAGCTCTGGTAGGGTTGCCCAAAGAATGAATCACTGGAACCCTGGTTACGCGGGTCCCCTCTGTCATGAAAGGGGAGTCTTCCAAAAGAGTTCCTCCCTCTGCCCCAGGAGGAATACTCACCACGTGTGTCCCGAAAAAGCCCTTGGGACTTTCTGAAGCACATCTTTCCCCTCCACTGATTCCTAGAGTAAAGTCGTTGAGGAGTGGAAAAATGTACGTCCACAGCAGAAAGGGTCTTTCCATCCTTCTCACACCTGGTTAATGTGTCTCTGACTTTTGGGCCAAGTAGTGACGAAGCATTAACAGAAGCATTGATAAAGGAACACATGAAGGGGTCCGCAAAGTCACACAAGTGCATCCAGGTGTGACGCCTAATGGCAATGCCTGTACCCACTGCCCTGGAAGTCCCTTCAGTTATATGTGCAATAAGCCACATGGACGAGTTGGAGATGGACTCTAGGGTGGCAAGCTGAGAGGCAACATTAACATGGACCTCATCAGACACTGCTCCTGCTAAGGTTTCTGAAAGCTTGGTTATCCCCTTGGAGTCGCATAAAATGTGCCAAAAAATTCAAGGACCATATGGCGAAGGTTGATGAAGCAAAGACCTGCTTCCCGAATCTGTCCATCATCCTGGACTCTCAGTTTGGAGGTTAGACAGTTGGACTTTCCTTGGCGAGTTCCTTCTTTGTGGCAGCCGCCACCACCATAGCATCAAATGCTAGACCTTTTGACTAGTGAGGCTGATTCTCAGGCGCAGAAATAATTTTGTCCGGTCTCCGGGGAAGTGGCTCTATAGTATCAGGGGCCTTCCACGCATGCTGCATGATGGGTTTGACCAGTTCATTAGCAGGTGGGGCAAGAAGTAGAAGGGTGGGCATGAAAAGCCTACAAGACAACAGATTCCTCAGAGGATGGGTTTGTGGACTTTCATTTACCCCTCTGTTTTAAAATTTCCAGAATGTCTCCAAAGGAGACATCTTCAGGGGGTGACAAAGGGACCCTTCCCCTTCATTGAAGTCTGTATCCTTAGTGACTGATTCTTCTGCAGAATCCAGGTGCTTCCTCTTGCACGTTCTCTTACGGGTGGTGGCTCCTCAGGGGGAAGATCTGAGGAGGACTCTGAAAAGAGGGGACCCTCCAACAGGGTGTCTTGCTGCTTTTGTGCCAGCTGCCCCAGTGTAGCAGATTGTAACAGCTGCAAGCCACATGATACATAGATGTGACACTCAGACATGGATGGTGCCAGCTGTGAGCCTGCAGAGGCCAGGGCTCTCTCCATATTCTGGAAGGCAAGCCCACCCAAAGAGGGATGGGAGCCCAGAACCAAGAAAGAGAACCTCGGAACCAGAGTCACACTCCGATCTGACAAGCCCACCTCCAGAGCAGGAGCCATGAGAGGACTCAAAACTGCCAGGGCACCAGGATCCATAGATGGCACCATGGAAAAAATCAGAGCTGATCCATGGATCCTAGAGCCAGCAGCCAAGTCACTGTCCCATAGGTGAGTACCTGTCGACCATAGAGTTGGTTCCGGAACCAAGGTGAGGTCCACCATTAGCACTGAAGTAGTTTGCACAGGGAACATCAAATTCGAGGGCTCCAAGACCTACGGAGAGGTTGAAGGAGGAAGATAAGTGGAAGTCCTTGGAGAGAAAATGTCAGCTATGGATGGGAGAGAGGTCCTAGATGGGGAAGGGAGACCTCTGGCCACCAAGAACTGATCCACTCATCTGACTTCATCAAGCTCTGAAAGGCTACTGGTGGAATGGCAGACAACCCTGAGGGTGATTCTGGCCTTTCAATGAATGGACTTAATTCCTGACCCAAGAAAGGGTATATAGATGTGGAGTACTTAGTCCTGGGTGTACTTTCAACCTTTGGCACCGTGGTCAGTTGACCAACCACTTGCTTTGCAGGGCAGGAAGTAACCAGTATGCTAGGGGAAACTATTGTTGGTGCCAAGAGGGTCATTGGTACCGATGATAAAATTGGTGCTGTAGGAATTTTTGAAGTTTCAGCAGTCGTCAGCACAGTGGGAGACATGACAGGCTTTGGTGCTGGAACAGTAGTAGTTGGTGTTGATTTTGATATCTTGGGCCTAGGTTACAAGGGATGAGTTGGCACCTGGCCCATAGTAGATTTTGATTCATGTAGTTTTGGAGATGCAGGAACTGAATGACTCCTTTTCTTGGGCTCTTTCTTGGGAGATTTAGATGTCTCTGCCTCAGACAAAGCATCACCAAAAGGGCATTTTAGCAGTCCAAAAAAGGGTAAAAGGGGGAGAGAAAAAAAAAGAAGAAAAATGTAATACCAATGATGGTATTTAAGAATTTACCAGAGGTAAGAGGGAAGGGAGGGGCCTATACCAATAATGGTAAGTAAGCTTTTACCTACAAGGTAAGGAAGAGGGTAATATATATCACTCACACCAAAAAACACAGCAGTAACAACAAATATCAAGGAGAGAAACCAACTAAAGAATTAAAGAGGAGTAGATATAGAGAAATATATATCAAAAAATTTAGCACTTAGCTGAGAGCACGGCTGATGCGTCTAATTTTCTACTTGGCAAATGAGATCTGAGTGGAAGGAAAGAGAGGCAGTATGGGTAGCCTTGGCCTGATAGTTTCTGGATGGAGCGAGCTTAATATAATGGCCAAGTCGGTTCTGAGCATCAGAACGGAGACTCAACAGTCAAGAATGAATGAAGATTGACAACATCAGATCTGATGTTTCTGTTTACTGTATGCTGAGCAACTGTCCAATTACTTTTTTATTCCATGTCATCTAGACCTGCCTTCTGATGATGTATTGGGGGATGGTTGGTAGTTCTGTAGTGGTTTGGCATGTTTTCTGTAGTCTGCAGCACATTTTATTACAAATGTTCACTTAAGGTAACATGACAGTCACTGAACTGCATCTAAGTTGACAGAAGGCATACAGAAAATAGAAACCGTAAAAGGAGAAAGGAGTCAAGAATGTGCTGATATTGTCTGAATATATGAATATACAGTTACAAAAAGTCTGTGTTCAGCTACAAATTTTTATTCCTTTAGGAACTGAATTTGACTGTCAGATTGGAAAGAAGTAGTTCTTTATATGACAGGAGTGTGTTTTAACAAGATAGAAACATGGTTATGTAGAGAAGCATGCAGACTATGAATGAGTCATTACAAACTTTTTCATGTAAAATGTGGAATGATGGATGCTTGTAATTTAACAGCTTATTACCGAGACTGGGTAAGGAGGAAATTGGGATATATATGGACATTATAAGAATAAAAGGATTTTTATTTTTCATAAGACATATTTTAGTTGATTATAAATAGGAATGTATCCAGCTCAAAAGGGACTTATATTTATTATTGTTATGCACTGTGATTGTTAATAACAGCCTTACAGTTTCATAGATACAAAAGTGTTGATGTAAGTAGAAAGATGCTAGAACTTGACACCCTCCTGTAACTCAAAAGCATTCATATTCATGTAGTTACTAAGACAATATTTTCAGAGCAATGACAATACTCCCTCTTTACCAGGGTTTAGGGTCTATCATGCTTTCAGACCTTTGGGTAGCTGCAGGGGAGTATCTATACTTGCTAAAAACACCATTACTTTACATCAAATTACCCATGACTCTAACTTGGAGCTCATGGAGATCCAAATCACCCTTAATAAATCCAAGTATTACCTCATTGCTAGTTACAGATCCCCATCAATATCACCTAAAGATCACAGAAATTAACTCATTAAAGCTGAGTGCTCCTCCAGGCATCTTCTGCAGTTAACTCCTACTGCTCCTCTAGGCGTCAAATATCGATTGTTCATATTTGCATTAATAATTCCAAAACCATGTTACTTACGATGTACCAGGATATTTTATCTTGAAGCATATGTGATGGCAAACACAACTGTATTGATATTTGACCTCTCTCAATGAGTATTTTCTAGAACTTTAAGGTGATAATTTTTAAAGGCACACACTCAAAAGAGCTGTACCAGAGGGAATGAGTTAATACCAATGAGGCATTACATATCAAACCAAACACCTTCTTAACAGAGGACTTAATTTACTGAAGCATTGATTGGCACACTTACACCTTGTGACAATAGCAAGTACTGCCAGTTATGCCATGAGAAGTAGGGCAGTGGATGTGTAAAATATGCCAGCCCAGCTAAGTGGAATTTTGTAAAGAACTATAAGTCATTTGTATATCAAACTGATTTATATAGATGTTTGTGTTGAAAAATGTATTTGTAAAGCTGCTTGTATTACAAAATGTAACAACAATGTGCTCTGTTGGGCAGCAAAGTAATGTACATGCATTATTGTAAATGTTTGCATGTATATATTGTAACAGAGGATACTGGAAAAGAGGTTAATCTCAATCCACCCAACTTTGAGAAGCAGTAAGAAAATTACGTTACTGGGCTGGGATGTTATCTCAAAGTTCTGAATGAAGTCAAAGATGCAATGTCTGTAAGAAGGATGGTTTATTAGCTCCTGTAGGAAGACGGGAGGTGTTTTATGGTTTTATGACTTCCACGGGCTGCAGATCTTATCAAAGTTCTCTCTGTGTGTATTATTGACACATAGGTGCTAAATCCTGGCAGTTTCTAGCAATGGCTGGTTGCATGGGAACCACAAGTCAGATGATCAGATATATGTGATGTCATTCTGTACAGAAATAATGTTTTAATATTAGAGGAGACTAAAGTCTCAGGAGCAGTCTGTTTTTTGGAACCTGGCATACAAGTATCCCTCACCTACTTCATCTTGCCTTGCTCTAGTAAGTGAACCAGGTAATAGTAACACTTCAGATTAGTCAGGAAAATATAGTGAGATTAGTTAAGCACTGTTTTTTCTATATCTGTGTGAATCTATTCATCTGTGCTAGTTTTATATTTCCTGTGGCTGAAACTCTGTTTACTGTAAATAGATATTTTGTATGTTCATGTTCTTGTACTATTTATTATTAAATGTAGTTAAACTTTTCATTGTGGTTTGTCCTTTTAGAGAATATTTTAACCTTTGAGAGTACTTATATCTATTGGGAACACTGTGGCCACTCCTGAAACCTGGCTGTTTTGTCAACATTACCATTTGTATTAATAGTAATTTCACTCAGTATAATTGGGTACCCTTCCAACAGCCTTATGTAGCTGGTTTTGTAGTGCCTGGTGGGAGGGATAACTACCTTACAGTCTGGGCAGAAGGGGGCACAGCACGTAAATCTGTGCCAGCCTTTCTCAGGTAGGTGTGTGTGTGTGTGTGTGTGTGTGTGTGTGTGTGTGTGTGTGTGTGTGTGTGTGTGTGTGTGAAAATCAAATCTCAGGGTGTGTGTGTGTGTGTGTGTGTGTGTGTGTGTGTGTGTGTGTGTGTGTGTGTGTGTGTGTGTGTCAGCTACTTGGAGCAGGGATACAAAGCACTGGTTTCATAGAGAGAGTGCTGGAGGATTTGGCTTGGGCACTCGGCTGAAGACTTACTCTGGAGATGTGTCAGACAGAAGCTTTACTGGGGACCTGGGAAGAGACAGACCCTGGGCTGAGTGTGTTCCTTATGTGCTCTTAAGAGAAATTGTGCTTGATACAGACAGGTCTGCATCTAGAAATACTGAGTATATCCATTTGTATTCCAAGTGAACTTCCTTCTTCAGTGTAAGTGGTAAGAAGTCAGATTCCTTGACTACTGGCCCAGAGTGGGGACATCACACACCTCTAAAAATAATTATGCTCAGTGTTTCCTAGAATTTATCAATACCAATGCAATGAAGCAACTTATACAACTACCCACAACAGGTTCTAATATTCTTGACCTTGTCCTTATCAGTTATTCTCCCTTGCCTGCACCCCACCTCACATCTCTTCATTTTTGGTTACATTTGACCATAAATTAGTCATCTTCTCTGTTAGGCCTAGTGGTACCACCATCACAAAATGAGACCATCTTTATCGACTTCTCCAAGACAAACCTACTTCAGCTTGTAGAAGATCAATGCAAAATTCCCAGGAATCCCTTGCAAATGGATCCAGCTGAGGAGCTGTCTTATTAACCTCTTTTACCAACACCTGAAGAGTGACATAGAAAGGTTAATAGCCATCCACCCTAAATATAATGGTAAATTCAGGAATAAGCCTCTGGCAGAATTTCCATATTAATGAACTGTAAAAAAAAAAGAAGGAAAATAATAAAAAAACTGCAAGAAATGTCCATCTCTCGGCTTCAAGACTACAGAGAAATATGTCAGCAAGAAACTTAAAATCAATATCATAAAATATAAGCAAAGTATGAACTTTAGGTTGCGGGTATATTCCAAAGGAAACTAAAAATCTTACTTCAGTTTTGTCAGAAAATTAAGGAATAATATCCAACAATGCACTGAGCTCATCCATAATAATATCATCCTATATAGCTAATATATTAATAAATAATTTAAAGGAAACTTGACCCCTCCTATCCAGATTGTTGCCCCCACTGTCCGTGAGAATTTAGTTTCCCCTGAAATCACTTTGGAACAATTCTTAGAATTCCCATCAAAGGCTAAAAATAATACTTCCATGGGACTGGACAATATACCTGGCTGCATTCTCATCAGTGCTAAGTATGCACTGTCTGAGCCTCTGCTTAAACTGTTCAACCTCAGGCTATCTACAGAGTTTGCTTCTGATGCCTGGAGAACACCCACTATTATTCTCATATACAAGGGTGATCCTTCTACTCAAACCTATGGAACATATCATAGCAGACCTCATTTATGCAGACATACACAACCAAACTGATTTAGATTCCAATCATTTTTTTTTCCTGAAGGGCAGGTCCAGTCCGAACTTAGTAAGCTTCTTTGAAATGGTTACAGGGACTGTGAACAGTGGTCATACTGTGCACACTGTTTATCTTGACCTGGCCAAGGTTTTTGACACTATCTCACATGCTGATATTATTGACAAATTAGATAAGCTAAATGAAAATCCCTATATTTTATGCTGGATTGCTAACTGGCTATCTAATAGATCCTAAGTTGTGAAAGTTGTTGGTTCTCTTTCAGAATATAAAATTGTAACCAGTAGGGTGCCACAGGGATCATTCTTAATCCCTCTCCTGTTTGTCATTTATTTTGCAGTCATCCAAGCCAATATCCCAGAAGTATGGCTGACAAAGTTTCCTGATGACTGCAAACTTGTCACTGTTATACACTCATCCCTTATATAAAAAAGTTCCAGTAAGGGGTGGAATATTCACATACATGACGTATCAACACCAGTGTCAAACTAAATGGAAAAAAAGAGCAGCATAGTGGCATTTTGCCACCCACCTCGTGTGTTTTAAATGATACTCCTCTTCAGTTAGATACAGTCTAAGAGACCTAGGTACTTATGCAGATAACTCTGTCTCATTTAATCATCATGTTTTCACCACAGTCAGGAAATCCTCCTAATTTGCCCCACCTGATTTTCAAACTAATATCTAGAATATTCAAATGAATTATCCTAACACTGTACTCCTCCATTATCAGACCCATTATTGAATACAATGCCACTGTTATGTACAAATCCAAGCATATTGCTCAACTGGAAAAGACTCAAAAGATTTCTAACCAAGAAGATTAAAGGTCTTAAATCTTTCAACTACCCCTTTCAAAAACTCACTAGCCTACAGGTTGTTGTGAAGTGACCTGTCTTGCTTTGTGAGTCATGAAAATCCCAGTCTTATTTGATTTCCTATTTTTTGTAAAACCAGTGGCTCTATGAACACCCACTCTATGGACCTAAATCTATACCAACAAATAAACAAGGCTCACTAGAGTGCTAGGTTCCTAACTCAACATATTAATAGCCTATAGAAACAATTACCACTACAGGTCAAACAAAATACAGCGTTTGTATCTTTAAAACTAGTCTTGAAGACTGGCTAGCTAGACATAAATTTAGACCAGGGTTATCGTGTATAGCCCTGCTAAATCTGGGAGGTGAGCACTATTACGTGCTGTGAAAAGGGACTGCTTAAAGATGTATATTGCTAGGTAACTTATGGTCCCTGTGACTGCTCGCCTAGTATGTTCTATGCTCCTAATAAAATATGTGGCCTCTAATAATAGAAGGATGCAGGAAATTGAGGAACATTGTCTGGACACTTGGATACTTTAATCTCATTGCAAACAGTTAAAAAATAAGAAACAGAAAACAAAATAAAGCAAAAAAAAACTGCAACAAAAATTAACTGAACAAGAGGATAGATCATGGAGGGAAAACTTGAGGTTCATGGCCATCCCAAAATCAGTTGAAGGGAATGACGGCAAGGAATTTATAAAATTAGTAAATGGACTTGATTCCCATTCTAACAGATAAACATAAACAAGGTGCTTATAGAGCCACTCATTTTGCAAAGAAATACGAAGTCAAATAGGACTGGGTATTTCATGGTTTGAAAAGTCTTGAAATGTTTTGCAAAGCTGCATAGCTACATTCAGGCATGCCTTGTTATGTTAATACCTGTGCCGACTGCTCTAGATGCACCCTCTGTAGAATTCAAGATAAGGTCCACAATGACACTGAATAATGACTAGCTAACTTTGAATCAATGCATTTTCTTTGACCCACAGACAAGGACCCTGGGAGGGATTTGATGATTTCCTTTGTCTAGTTCCACTGGAAATGAGTAACATGAGCCAAATGATTTAGTGCTCTCACCAAAAAAGCAGATGAGGCATACACATGCTTCCCAAATCTGTCCAACACATGTGATTCCCTATTCGGTGAAAGGACTGCGGAGCTTTCTTCTGATAGTTCCTTGTTAGTGGCTGCCACCACTACGTAGAACCTAATGAGGGACCTTTGCCCAATGGGGACAATATTTGGCAGCAACCAAAAACTTATCATGTATTTTGGGAATAGGCTACTTGCATGTCTAGGAAGGAATCGGGTCTATCATCTCATTGAATGGGGGGGGGACTACTTAAGAATTAGATGAGCCAGAACTGAATGCCTCAGGAAAAACTGATTCCTCTGGAGGTGGCACTTGGGAGGGCCAACCCTTTTTCTATGAAGTTTGAGAATTTCTCTAAAAATAACATCCTTGAGAGGGTATTTAGGAGAAGCTTCCCCTCATCAAAGTCAATGTCAGTGGTAGGGGAATCCTCAGAGGAATGCAAGTGTCTCATCTTACACTTGTACTTCCTATGTACCTCTTCTGTGGGTTGTTCAGGAAAACAGACTGAAGGTTTGCTGCAAGTGGCTTTCCTAAGGAGAGTAGGCTGTGGACCCTGGAAAATCCCACGGGGAAGCTTACAGCGCAACCTCTTAGTGCAAGAAATCTGGACAAAGCCTAAAATAATGGAGGGAAGGTCCAAAAATAGAAAACGATTTTAAATATTGCTCTTATAAACTTTGAAAATCACTAGAATAACAGGTTTTCTGTTAACATGCACTTTCTGAAGGACAGAAAGCCTGAAACTAAATGTCTGTCATTACTTACTGACTTCAATCCTCAGTGATTTCTCAGAAAACCATAAATATTTTGCAGAACAGACCAAAATTATGAGCCAAAAATCTGAACATTTTGTGAAAATCTGGACAGTTGAGAGATATGTGGGGCAGAGTTAGATCCAGTTCCAAAAGGGTAGACCCCTCTCTAGGCTGGGACTGTACTCTCTAAAAAGCCTTGAATGCCGACTTGACATGGATCCAGGGAACATTACTGTTGGAGCTAAAACTCCCGAAGGTAGCTCAACCCTAGACACAGTTCGGCTAGGATCCAAGGTTGATGCCAGAGCTGAACTATCAAGCTCCCATGCTTCTGGGGGGGATTAAAGGATCTGAAGACTTCGTATCCAATCCTGCCTTGTCAGACTCCATGTAAATTGTTCAGTTCTGAGACTATGACAGGTCTGACATGGTCAGAGCCAACTTTGTCAGATAACTCATAAGAGATGAGGAAGTATGGAGCCTCAGCTCCAATGTATATATGCCCTGGGCAAGAGTCAGATCCAAGGGCTACAATCAGACAGGCTGGAAAAGAGAAGGAGACAATAAAAAGTGAGGGGAAGAAGTGGTTCTTCTGGAACCAATAGTGGTTGGAGCCAGGTGGACCCCCAACTGGATTTGGTTCTGAAGGAATTTCTTCAACCTGTCTATGCAAACTTCAGTAAAGCTCCAAGAAGACCTAGAAGAAGATGGAGAAAGGGAAGAAGCAGCAGCAGACTTTCATGATCCAGAAGGATTTTTCTCCTGTGGCAGACTGAAGGAGCCCCTTTATAATTAGTTCATTCCATCTTTCATTAATTGCTTATTGACCAAAGGGCTAACAGATAGAGCAGGAGATGTCCAGGTGTGAAGGCCCTTATTGTGTATGTCCAAATTTGGTAGCTTGTAAGAACAAGCTATGCATTTTTTTAATCCGGAGGGCCTGTCATCCTCAAAGTTAAAACAAAGAGAGAGGTAAATGATACCAGTAAAAAGGTTACCTTTAAGGAAAATAACCCTAAAGAAAGAAAAAATAGTTATGTACTCACCATAACATTACATCTGTGTTGTCCATTTTCATTCTTCCTCAACTGATGTATCTTGGATCTGACTATGGTCGACTCAGCCACTTCTACCAGACCTTCAGATCCAAACTCTCAAGCTCCTCCCTTTATCAATAATGCTCTGCCTGCCTAGCATAGCTCAGATCATGTTTGGTGTCCATAGAAGACAGTGTACAATATCTTAATAGGATTTCAGAAGATATAGCAAAAGGAAGAAAGAGCTGGTGCTCAAATAAGGAACAAAAGATCCCAAACTGAAACACTTAGGCCTATCCAGGAGCAAAAGGAAAGGGGTTAGGAAGGCAGGCAGTTAAAGAAGAATAATTAAAATGGACAACATAGATGTAACATTATGGTGAGTACATAACTTTTTTATCTAATGTTGTCATTTTCATTCATTCCTCAAATGATGAGACAGAGTCCCCAGCTAGATGAACCTACTGGTCCTCATGGAAGGATGCTCTGGAGTACTGCAGAGCCAAAGACAGCTCTGTTCCTAGAAGTCAAATCTAATTTGTAATGAGCAATAAAAGTATTAGTGTTGAACCAAGTGGTAGCTGTAAATGTCATCTTATGGAAGCCCTTGACCAAAAGACTGAGGACACCAACATAGACCTCATGGAATGAGCTGTATGGGTCTTAGGCAAGAATAATCCTCTTCTAGTACAGACAAAGGAGACACAGATGGTTAACCATTTAGTGAGTGCTACTTTGGAAAATGACTTGCCCAATCTGTTAGGTGAGAAGGATACAAGTAACTGGTCAGCCTTCCGAAAATCTTTGGTTCCATGGAGATAAAAATAAAGTTGTTCATGCACATCCAAAAGATGGAGCATGTACTCTCCTCTGCCTGAGAAATTTGGAAAGAAAACTGGGAGGTTAATGACCTGGTTAATATTGGACTCAGAACCTATCTTAGTAAAAAAGGATGGACTGATCCACAAAGATACCCTGTCTTTGTGGAAAACCAGATAAGGAGGAGTGGCCGATAGAGCCTGGAGTTCAGATACTCATCTAGCTGATGTAATAGCAACTAAAAAAAATGTTTTTCCAAGACAAAAATTTTTGATCTGACCTGGCTGAGGGTTCAAAGGGAATCTGTGTCACAGCTTGAAGCACAATAGTTAAACCCAAAGAGAAGTAGGATCCTTTAGTGGAGGTCCAAATAGAAAAGTTCCTTGGAGAAAGGCATTACATAATTTAGAAGCAGCTAAGGTAGAATTAGTTTTGCCTGAGTAGAAATCTGAAATGGCAGCCAACTGGGCCTTAATAGAAGAAAAGCTAGTTCATTCATTAAACATTGAAGCTAAAAGGGCCTTTATAGTAGCTGATAAGTAGGGGTTGGTGGCAGTTATAACTACCTTATAGTCTGGGCAGAAGGGGGCATACCTAATAAACCTGTGCCAGGCTTCCCCAGGTGTGTGTGTGTGTGTGTGTGTGTGTGTGTGTGTGTGTGTGTGTGTGTGTGTGTGTGTGTGTTTGTATATAAATCAAATCTCAAAGTGTGTGTGTGTGTGTGTGTGTGTGTGTGTGTGTGTGTGTGTGTGTGTGTGTGTGTGTGTGTGTGTGTGTGCGTCTTGGGCAGGGACACAAAGCACTGGTTGGACAGAGAGGGTGCTGGAGGTCTTGGCTTGACTCCTCAGCTGAGATCTTAACCCTATAGCTGTGCCAGTGGGGAGTATTATTGGGGATCTGGAGAAAGAAGGAGAAACCAGCCAACAGACTGTCATCTCTGTGTGTTCTTAATGGAAACTGTACTTCACTGTGTTTGTACTTGTCATCCTCCCACTGTGTATGCCCCTCCCTGTTGCCAGTGGTGAGGATTGAGGCTCCTTGATTAATGGGCCAGTGCAGGTGTGTCACATTTTAATTGTCTGGCAGTGGTGGAACATCCACATCACATTATTAATTGTTTGACTGTGGTAAGACAGCCACATCACATATTAATTGGCTTGTAGTGGTGTGGATATTGAATTCCTGTAGCCTGTGTATAGTGATCACTGAAGGTGTTTGTACTCTCAGTCAGCCATGCAGTGAACATTCAGAATTCATATCACAATTGTTTTTTTTTTGTTAGCTTAGTTAGTCAGGGAGAGCAGGCAAGCATGTCAGCAGAGAAGTATGGCAAGCTGACAAGGGGCCAATTGGCTGAGATGTGCCAAGCTAAAGGACTGGTGCATGCCAACCATTTCTAAAGCAGACATGATTGCAGCTTTAGTCACAGCTGCATTGCAGAATAGCAACCAGGAGGACAATCAGACTGGCCTTGGAGATGTACAACTCTCAGAAAACGGACAGCTCAACCTTTCCACAGAGGACTTAAAAATCCATCTGGTGTTAAAGAGACGTGAACTAGATGCCAAGCATCTAGAACCAGAGGCAGCAGAGAGACTGAGAGATCTAGAGACTGAGGAAAATGAGAAACTGCAACATCTGAAGGCTAAGGAAAATGAGAAACTGCAACACCTGGAAGCCGAGGAGAGGCAGAGGCAACATGAAAAGAAGATGCTGACTCTTTGCCAGAGTCATGGAGATAATGGGCAAGGGAGTAACCAAACTCCAGAAGCAACAAAGGTCAGTAAACTTCTTCTATAATTTAAAGAGGGGGATAATTTTGATAGTGTCATTCATATGTTTGAGAGGGTATGTAAACAATATAATGCTGACCAAGGGCTCTGGGTACAGTTCCTGACTCCCTTACTCCATGGAAAAGCTGTAACTGCAATTTCTAAACTATCTTATACTGATTGTTTAAATTACAATACAGATAAAAGTCAAAGGCAAGTAAGCAGGTTAAGTGATAAGTGACAAAAATTAGTCCAAAGCAAAAGAAACAAAGTCACTTATCCACAAACGCAAGAGTTTTTTTAATAAAACAACAAAGGTTTCAGACATAAAAGTCCTTCATCAGTATTTAATGGTTGAGTTTAATGTTTTTTAAACACTGATGAAGGACTTTTATGTCTGAAAGCTTTATTGTTTTATTAAAAAACTCTTGCACTTGTGGATAAGTGACTTTGTTTCTTTTGCCTTAAATTATAATACAGTCATAATAATGTGTTTGCTAGAATGTTTTAAGTTAACACCTGAAGCTTATAAGAAAAAGTTTTGTGAGCATAGATGCAAGGCAGATGAAAGTGTGTGTGAATATGTTGTTGAACTAACCACTTATTTTTAGAGGTGGGTGAGTGGATGTCAGGTCACCACTTTTAAGAGCTGGCAGACCTTTTGGTGAGTGAACAATGGTAGGGTCAAGTGTGTTGAAGGTCACCTATGTCCCTGTGGATATGGTCCATGCTGATTCCTGCACTAGCCTTGCAGATAAGGCTTTTTAGGTCTGTGGGTCAACAGTTTAGGTTCTGCATGTTACCAGATCTTTCTGCATTGCTTAGCACACAACATTTTATATTACATTTTGTGGTTGATATATGTGTGGAAAATGTACTGAGACCCAAGAGTTGTACTGCGTGTGTGTGTGTGTGGGGGGGGTGCCAACACATGGCTGTATTTTAAATATATAACATATTGTTAGATATGACCCTCACTTTGTAATGTTTCGACATGTAATTTCATGTCATGGAAAAGAAATGGACAGTAAACAGCAGTAATATAGCATAATATATACATTTCTATAGTGTGGCAAACAGTGGGTTTGCACAACACTTAGTAAAGTGCATACACATGTGAGATACACGTTTGCGCATGGCTAAGCAGTGTGCAAATGTAAGCCACATTGCTAATGTCTGACAGTTAGTACTGAGTCCCTGGAATGCACCTGCTACTTAACTGACTCTGTGGCATCATGTGTTAATGCAGTTAATGCAGTGACATATTCTTTTAGGGGGCCAGATGGTACTGGGTTCAAATACAACTGTATCTAATACTTTTAACTACTTTCATATTATGTTTGCTGCTCTTTGGTGCACGATGGTGAAATGGGGAGCAAGCAGGGGTAAGAACAAATGGAAAGCAATACAGGAATGTGCAGGAGGAAGGTAGAAGAGAACCATAGCTATCCATTTCGTCAACAGTAAAAACTGATAATATATGCAGAATATTAGCTGAATTTGGACTGTCAGCTCCACAGAGAGGGGTGACCACAACACAATAATCTTGTATATCAATGGCCCAAATCAAGTGTGTCAGGAAGACATGTATGCAAAATCAAGAGCTGTGTATGGATGTTTTTTTTTTTTTTTTTTTTTTGAGAGAGAGAGAAGAATGTTAGGGAAAGGATGTAGGTATGTTTGGGTCTGGTAAATTAGGTAGGTGAGATAATTGCAGACAGACAAGAAAAACAAGACAAGAGAAAGGGACAGTGGTGGGCACCATGGATGGGGTGAGGGTAGGGATATCTAGGACCCATGGTCATCAAACTGGGTGACAGTGAGAATTGAGTCTTCATCCACAGGACTGTCATCACTGTCACCTCACTCTGCCACTGGCTGGAGCGCTTCACATCTCCTTCTCCTCCTCCTGGTGCTATGCAAAATGAGGGAGAGCAGTCTCTACAGATGGTATAGGTGTGCACCAACAGTGCAGCACACAAACTTATGCACCATCCCAGCTAAATCAGTGTGGGTGATAAACTCACCGCCTCTGCCACTGCTCCCAGAGCAACCAAGAGACTATCCTGCAGGGCAGGCCTACCTGAAGGGGTAGGTAGTGCAGGGGCAGCAGAGGTGGTGCTGCCAGGTTGGCTACCAGATGTGCTGGGAAATGGTGTCAGAGCCAGTAAAGTGAGGTAGATGGATCATGGATCCTGTGGGGCAGGCCTACCCCGCTGTGCTGTGGAGTATTTAATGATGTGGTACACATGGATGACATGGACACATTTTGATGACATGTAATAAAATAAAAAAAATACAAATAAAATAAAAATACAAATAAAATAAATAAAGAGAGATAAGGATTGGGGTAAGAGAAAAAACAAGAGATAAGATTAGTACCTTCATATGTGACATGCAATCCATTCATACACTTATTTGACTCTATTATCTTAACCTTTATTCTTAAGACTATAATCCATAACAGGTAACTTTTACTTTTAAGACTACCAGCTCCCAAGAAATGCACACTATACTACAGACTGCAGCAAGTACTCCTTTACATGTGCATACATTGCACATACGCGTGTTCCAGTTATACAGATTACAGTTTACAGCAGGGCATGTGTGCCACTGCTATAGAGCTTTTACTTTAAACCTCTAAGTTACACATAATTGAAGAATTAACAGTATGATATACTTAGTAAGTGTGGTATTTGAACCCACAACCTCTGACTAAAGTCTAATATTGTACTCTTGGTTTGTGCTACAGACTAATGCATGCATACTTGCTTTTACAGTTGAGATATACATGCTCAATTTCATACAGCTCTATAAAATGCCAAAAAAGCTATCCTTAACTTTTAATGCTACAATAACACTACTCTTCTGCTGCATACATACCACATGGTTCCATCATCCTCACCAATCTAGTACCATGGGTCCTAACATTGACCTCCCTTTCCATGTCAGCCATGGAAAAAAACATAACAGAATATCATTATGAATACCAGTCTTGCCTATATTCAGCTTTTAAGCCTTACAAGTACTCTTTGTAGTTGATACTTACACATTTGTGGGCTGTCCGCAGTCCCATATTCTTCGATCCAAGCATAGAGGGTATCCCTCTTCCTGCGAAGTAGGTCACTAAAGCGGTGTCTATATTAGTCACCAGTATGTGGGATATCAATGGCACTGGATACAGTCAAGGCCAAATTATCCTAAGCTTCTGACTTATACTGAGAGCCAGAATAGTCCCCCTGCAACAGCCTGGCACTATGGTGTTTCACTAGGAGTCCAATAAAAATCTTGGACTTCTGAACCCCCCCCCCCTTCTCTGTGCCCTAAATGTCACACTTTCTCCATGAACAACTGCCATGCCTACTATGGATAAAAAGCAATGGAGACTGATGGTTTCTATCAATTCCAGTTATCAAGTTTATTAGGAGTGTGCACACTGTTTGACAATATTGCACACTGCTTACCATCACTCAAACACAGTGCTTGTCAGTGAGCAGCCCCAAGCCCCGTGTTTACGTGATGCTAAGTGGTGCACAGCAGTGGCAAGCAGTGAGAAACTATATAACTGCAGTTGCAATTATATGGGTTATTGAATGTACAAGCAGTTGTGTATGTGTGTTAGGCAAATGTGAAGGCCATGCCAGTCCAGATACCAGACATAAACTTACAGGAATATAGTACACAGTATATCCACAGTCATACATTTGCTTCTAGGAAAACCAGATAAACACAGTCAAACCTGCCATTCATTTTCTCTGTTTCCCATGTCTGCACTAAGGGACGCATCAAGCATACACTGGCAAAAAAAAGAGAGAGAGAGAGTGAGAGAGAAAAGGATTCAAACCAAGTACCATGTGGCCCCAAAAAGGAATGCATCAATCCATTAACACATGCTTCCACAGAGTCAGTTAAGTAGCAGATGTGTTTCATAGACTTAATACTGTCAGACTTTAGCAACGTGGCTCGGATTTGTGCACTGCTCGGCCACATGAAAACATGTGTACTCCCCATACATATACCCCTTGCTGACCACTGTGCAAACTGGCTGCTTGCCACGCTATACAAAACTACATATTGTTAAGTATTACTGCCATTTATTTTCCATTTCTTGTGTATGACATGACATTACATGTGGAAACATTAAAAAATGATGGCCCTATCTCACACTATAGCACATGTTTACAAGACAGCCATGTGTTGCCCCCAAGCACTTTTTCCACACATATATCACATACACTACAGAAAATAATATCAAATGTTGTGTTACTTGCAATGCACATCAGTCTGGTAACATGAAAAACTACAGCTATTGACTCATAAGCCTAAAAAGGCTTATCTGCAAGGCTAGGGGAGGGTTCAGCAGGGAAATTATCCACAGGGACATAGGTGACTTTCAACACACTTGAGTTGACCCATGTTGTGTTTGTCAAGGATAGAGCTTGCCTATTGAAACTTGTGGACTGGATGAAGGCAAAGCAGTACATACTGCCTATCTCAACTTGGGTTTGACACAATCCCCTACTCAGGCATCACTGAGAAATGCACTCAGCTGAGGATTAACACATACGTTATTAGCTGGGTAGCCAATTGGCTCACCAACAGAAAGCATACAGTTATAGTTGGGGATTCCACCTCTACCAGCAGACCTGTTACCAGTGGTGTTCACAAGGGTCTCTGCTGGACCTCCTACTGTTTGGAATCTAATTCTCAGAAATTCAGGCAAACACAGATAGTCTGTGGCTCACCAAGTTTCCTGACAATGGCAAACTGGGTGCAATCATTGAATCCCCAATGTCAACATACTACAAAATGGACTTACATACATAAATGATTGTTGCCAAAGCCACAGACTTACACTTAACTAAAAAATGCACTATTATCCCTTTAAGCAGAGGAGAAGTCCCTGCAAATTGCACTATGAATAACTCCCCTAAGTTTCAACCCAATGGTGAGAGATTTGGGAATGCAGGTTGATGGCAACTTCAGATTTCATCAAGTGTTCATAGTGGTAAGGAAGGACTTTTACATTGCACATCTCATAAGTAAGGGCCTATCATCCAAGACTAAGGATGTTATAACGTCACTGTACTCATCCCTCATCAGACCAATAATAAAGTACAATGCTCCTTTTTGGCTGTACCTCACCAGACACCTGCAGCAGCTTGTGAGACCTAAGAGGTTTCTCACCAAGAAAATCCAGGGACTTAACATATGACCTACGTGAAAAGACTGAAGGCCCTGTCACTGTACTCTGTATTGTAGAGACTGCTGAGAGGTGACTTCTGCCTGGCCTACAAAGCAGTCTCGAACCCTGGCTTAATGGAAATGTTGCACCTCCGCAAAACAAATAGGACAAGACTCATTCACTCTAAACACCTTAACCTAGACTGCAACATCAACAGGACATGCTTGACAGACAGATATGTCTCCCAGGGATTGCCACTCCTATAGAACAAACTCCCAATTCACGTGAAACTGAGATCCTCAATTGCTCTGTTTAAGCATAAATTGGACAATCACATGGGAAATTGTAAATGTGTACTTAGGTAGGGGTTCTATTCTCACTGCAGTCAACTGGCTGGGTATGTGCGAACTCTTTCTTGACATTACAGAGAGCATTTTACACCAGCATGTGTGACACTGTTATATTCTCCTCAACATACACTCCTGATGTAATCAGCTATAAAGTGTTGCCTGAGACACTCCAAGTAGGCGTTGTGCTGTGGTGCTTGCATAAAATACTGAGTTCTGTAGTTTGTGTAGTTAGATAGGGGTTCTATTCTCACTGCAGTCAAGTGTGTGTGTGTGTGTGTGTGTGTGTGTGTGTGTGTGTGTGTGTGTGTGTGTGTGTGTGTGTGTGTGTGTGTGTGTGTGTGTGTGTGTGTGTGTGTGTGTGTGTGTGTGTGTGTGTGTGTGTGTGTGCGAGCACTTGCTTGACATTACAGAGTGCCTTTTACAGCAGCATGTGGGACACTGTCATTACCATATTCTCAACAGACACGGCTGATGTCATCAGCTATATCAGACTTTTTGGATATGCAGTTATTTATTTATTTATTTATTTTATATTTGTTGACCGGGCTAGTCTAACTGGATACATGTCCATTTTCAGTAGAGGCCCGGGGAGAAAAGCTCCAACACACACACACAATATACTAATAAATGTTGCAACAGTACAAGCTTGACGCAGCTGTTATTAAAAAAGTACAATACTAATGGTGAGCATAATACAAATATTGAAGGTAATGTACAAAAAAGTTGTTTACTATATACATATATACATAGAATTAAATTGCAATATCATGGTTTATATGGATCATTAAGGAGAAGTCGGTAGTTAGTACAGTATAGTATAAGGTGAAGAGTATTCATAGGTATAAAGTAAAAAAAGTTAGTCAGGGTTAGTACAAGGGCATAACCAATGTGTACTAAGAAATAGTTTTAGTTTCTGTTTAAAAAGTGTTACTGAGGACACAGATAGGAGTTCAGTGGGAAGTAGGTTC
This sequence comes from Protopterus annectens, assembly GCF_019279795.1. Classification (NCBI taxonomy): domain Eukaryota; kingdom Metazoa; phylum Chordata; order Ceratodontiformes; family Protopteridae; genus Protopterus; species Protopterus annectens. Next base: position 958,717,972 of record NC_056746.1, read on the forward strand.
CAGTGTTTTCCTACAGAATTAGAGAACAGAGAGTCTCCTGCTAAGTTGTTCGATCTGCTAGTACTAATAAGTAGTTTATTTGAGGAGCGTAGATTCTTAAGATTGTTGTAGGGAGTAATGAGAGTAGAGAGTGTAGGAGTATTGGTGGGGTGATACAGGCTCTTATGGGTAATAGCAAGCTGGTGAAATAGAAGCTGGTTTTGGAACTCTAGCCATCCTAGTTGTTTTAGATTGCTACGATGATGAGTTCTAAAAGGAGAGCCAGTGGCAAATCTAGCAATATTATTATAGGAAATTGCCAGTTTGTTGAGGTTGTTTTTTGAAAGATTAGTGTATATAGGTGAAGCATAGAGTAGAGTGGAGATTAAATCAGTTCTGGCTATAGCGGTCCTGGCTAATTAATTTACTAAACCAGAGCATGGACAGACACTGACCTGGAGGCCAGGCAGATGTCACCTCATCCTATACCAGATAGATTACAGTGATATGGCTTTTAATCTATCCACACACATCATGGCATAGTTTGTAGGCCCTGTGTTATCTTGGAGAGAAAGCCCTGTGGTCTCTCCAGCTGCTGCTTGTGTCTGGTGAGGTCCATGCAAAATAGAGCATTACATTGCATTACTGTTCTAATGTGGTTTTACTACAATGCTGTCATACGGTCCTAAGATCTGAATATGATGGCGTGACTTATGATGTGTCATTAAAGACAGAAGTTAGAAAGTAATGATGCACATTGCAGTTTCTGACTTCACAGCCCTCACAACAGCATTCACTATAAAGTTGTGAAATACAGATGCTAGCAACTGTCTTACTTTACAAGGCAATATAAGTCAAAGGTATAATTACCAATTCAACACCACAAATGCATATCTATATATATATATATATATATATATATATATATATAGATAGATATAGAAGATATATATATATATATACACACTAAGCACTGTTAGCTATGCACCCTGACCATCAGACACAAAGCTTTTGTATCCTTGAATCCAAAAGACAGAAAACAAGGATATGGCACAGTTATCATCACTTCCACAGGGTGTTTTGTGTGTGTGTGTGTGTGTGTGTGTGTGTGTGTGTGTGTGTGTGTGTGTGTGTGTGTGTGTATGTGTGTGTGTGGGGGGCAGGAAGCCTAGGCTGACAAAAAAAGGTTGGTAAGTGTGTGTGAATAAGAAAGAGAAGAAATCAGACATTTGGATAAAGTAACAAATGGCCACTGAGACCAAATGATTAACTGTTGTGTGTTTGTGTATATAGGGGTACTCCAGATGAAACTGGTGTGTGAGTGTCTGCATGAGCACAGCCAAGCTCTGTGCTGGCTGTACATCTTGGTATGTCAGACAGGTATAAGCCATGCATAGTAGAGGTGGCTGTTCATCACTGTCATCCCCGACCATGAGAACTGGCTCTGCCAGGAGCTGCACTGGCATGTTCACACCCACGGTCAGATGCAGTGCTGCTAGCTGAATGTCACTGATGTCTTCTGGACAAGCTCCCTTCATGGGAACACCCAGGACCACAAACCCTTGGCCTGCCATGTTTGGGTGTGGACAACACACTCACTAATGGAGTAGTGGAAGTACTTCCACTATGGGAGCATGATCGGGCATAGCCACGTTGGCTGCCAGCAGATGATGTGACTGACCTATGCTCACAAGGATGCTGTTCCCCTTCCAGTAGATGTTCCATCACAGACACTGCTCATTCCATGACAGAAACACCTCAGTCCATCACAGACACCCATCATTCCAATGTATCATTCTTCCGATCCAGTGAATCATCAGCATGGTGGAGGCAGTCATGCATGTCAGACTGTGCCACATTCACAACCCTCAGCATTTGTCTGGAGCACCTATGGGAATGTGCCTGTGCCTCCATGGTTTCTCTAAACATACTTTGAGTGGCACGGGAAGAGACACCTGCATCAGGTGGAGGAGGAACAGAAGGTCTCCTCCGAGCACCCCTATCAAACCTCTTGTGTGGCACCTCGCCCACACTTTGGCTACGGACAGATTCAATAGGCACTGAAGCCACAATAGACATACTTCCCCTGGTCAATGTCCTCACCCTCCAGCTGTCCAATATCTGTGGCCTCAGTGGAGTGGGTAGGGGTAGGCCTAATCACTGTATCCAATGGAAATGCAGGGGATGGCTATATGTCAACCTCTATGTCAGATTCAACCTCTACACCCCTGACTGTGCCTCAGTTTGACCATCATATTCATCAGAGTCTGCAGATACAATGACATCAGGTGGCACAGGGCCCACACTCCCACTGTCATGATCTCCTGTGATAAAAAGTAATAAACACAGGAATAAATTAATACCTACACTACTATACTGTAATATATGCTAACAAACTAACAGTGTAGTGCCCTATTACTGACAGTACAGCAATACAAACAACAGGTCAGAGATCAAAATAACATGCTACGATATTTTTTTAAATTGCTCAGCGGTACTGACATAAAAATATTTGGCTTACCATCTGCAGAAGACATACTCCATTGTAGTCCAAATGGTCCTGGAAGAAGTTAAGCAAGGCATAAGGGCAACATCATCACAATTAACAGTAACACATGGGGTAATATATTTATCCCTTTATATGTCCATTGACTGTTATTTCAACAAGAACGTGGTTGTCAACTGAAACCTAAGCTTATAACTGTAGCAATCTTCATCCCCCCCCCAAAAAAAAGATGTGACACAAAATTAACTTACTCCTTTCAATTGTTTTACCATACTGCAGTATTCAACTGTTCAGATGAAGCCTATCTGGAAGCTCCTCCTGGAATGGTGCTTGCTGTCTTGGAAACTGTTGCTTTGACATCCAAGACATGCTGTACTACACTCTCCTGGGATCTGTCTGGATCTCTGATATTGGCCAGGAATTCTTTACTAGGGGTTAGTGGTGGTTCCCTAGCCAGCCTTCCCCCTTTAACCATCTGGTCATGGCCCACTGCAGCTGCTCTCCTCCCTGCAGATGCAATAATGTCAGTGGCCCTGTGGCACACCTGTTCATATATGTCCTGCCATGGCCATCCACAGCATTTACATCATGGACAATCTGCTGCCATATTCACATCCTACATGGCATACCTCCCTGTCCACTTTCCAGGAGAAAATATTCACCATGTTGTCTAAACCCATCTACAATAATCTGGTTCTCAGCATCTGTGAAGGGGGGTCTCCATGGACTGACACACCAGGGTGGCTCACTAGTAGGTATCCTAAAAGACAACAGAAGTATAATACACATAAGTATCACATAACTACAAAATGACTCTTTCCAGATATAAATGGTAGCCAGTCAGTATTACCCAGAGAAACATAAACAGTCTGCAGATGTGAAATACTAACAACAGGCAGGCTGTAAAACAAGGAGAGTAACAAGAGCAACATATCCTTGTTAGTGCCATAACAGTAACTTACCTTTGCTCCCAAACCAAAAGAACAGTCCATTCTTGTTTGTGCCATAACAGAAACTTGTGTCCCCTCACACACACACACACACACACACACACACACACACACACACACACACACACACAAAAGAACATCCAAATGACCCATTTTGCTAACAAAATATCTTTGAAATGCTAAACGTGCCATCAAAGGATCTGTCTCTGAAACATTTGGACATATTTATCACCCAGCATTCCATTTTCATGTATTGGCAATCGTGTATACCTCTGAAATGACTTAACAAACATGCCAATGCCATCAGTACACTTCTAACTAATTCATACAGATAAAAGTGTAAAAGCTTTTGCTTCACGTTATTCTTAAAAAACATTCTAGCATATGCAGTAGGTAGGTGACAAAATTGAAGCATACCTTCTGAATTTCAGTACTCTTCTGTACAGACATATTCTGAAGAAAAAGCATTTTTGCAGCGTTCCAAACATATGCAACACTCCCCACCATCAGCTTGCTGAGCTACACAGTTGCCTTTTATATGGTGTGTAGATTATTAATGGATTGCAATTGTGAGTGATTGCTGTTTGGGAGAAGGAAAACCCAACACCACTGCAGACTGCCTTACTTCCACTGGGTTTGTCAAGTTAGATCTAGAAAGTGTTAGATGTAAGTAAGCAGCACACAGTTCACAGGTTGCGCTTCTTAACATCAAACCAGCCCTTCATTTGTTGACAACTGCATATTATATTATTTTCACTTAATATCCTCACACATTTTAAGGCTTATGATATAGAATGGGTACACAGTGCATACCTCAAGTACTGGTCAGATAACTGATAAATGACCAACAAACACAGAAAGGTAAGACAGAGCTGTATATTTGCAAGCAATAATCATAACAAGTTGTGTGATCACTAAGTGCTCAACATCCAAATATAACAAATGTACAAATAATAGTTTATGGTTTGATATCAGTGTATATTCTGTTACAGGTGGTTGTTTAAAGAATGAGTTCAGTACTTTTTTGCAAAGCTGTTTCTGTGGAAAAGAGAGCTAAGGCCATCATTTTCTTGTGTGTGTGTGTGTGCGTGTGCGTGTGTGCGTGTGCGTGTGTGTGTGTGTGTGTGTGTGTGTGTGTGTGTGTGTGTGTGTGTGTGTGTGTGTGTGTGCGTCATACATTGATTGTCCTTATTTCAACTACTTGCCCCTTTTGTTTTCCTTTTTTCCCTTTCTGTCAGTTAAGCAGCAGGTGTGTTTCACATATGCTAATTACAGCATAAGCAGCTGAAATGCACTCTAATCAACCAAGCCAACAATGTGGAGCTATTCAAGATGCTATAAAGCAGCCATGCAGGCACCATACTGTTTTCCCTGTGGATTTAAAAACTTTTGGAGTCCAGACATGGGAATTCTATGTGGAAAGAATGTTAGGGGCTGCTGCTGCTTTAATCCATGTGTATGTGCTACAGGATGAAGCCGATACTGCTGGTCCTGAAAATCAGCATAGAAGGAGAAGAGTTTTCAGGCCCCCGTTTAACTTTTCACAACCTACATGATGTGGAAACAGTACAGCACTACAGGGTGGACAGGGACACACCACAGGAACTCTGCCACCCTCAACTCAGAGGTAGAGCAACCAAAGGGAACACATCTCAATAGAGACAAAGGTATGCGTAGCCCTTCGAATCTTAGCTACAGGTACCTTTCAGAGACCAACAGGGAATATGTTGTGGGTGTCACAGGCATCAGCATCTAGGATCCTCCACCAATTCCTGGATGCCATGCTCCAACATGACAGTGAGCACATATATTATCCCCGTAGTTCTGAGGAGAGGGTCATAAATATGCAACAATTCTACTGGGTGGTGCACTACCCTGAAGTTTTGGGTGCCATAGATTGCACTCTTGTAGAAATTAAGGCACCACCTGTACAACAGGGTAGGCTCTACATTAACCAAAAGGGCTACCCCTCTATCAACTACCAAGTCATGTGTAATGCCAATGAAATCATCTTGAACATGTGTGCTGGTAACCTTGGCAGTTACCATGACTCATGGGATCCATGCAGATGTTCAAAGTTTCACTTCTTCAAACCCACTTCACAGAGTCCACTTGTTTGAAGTAGTGAAACTTCGAACATTGACTTCGGCAGTCACACTACAGCACTGGATGGGAATATTCCCTTTTCCCTGCTGTAGTGCGATCTCAGAGTTGGTATATTTAAATAGGGGGGTGTGGGAGGCACAGCCCTCCACATGGGGGTGTAGGGGGGCTTGCCCCCCTGCAAAAACATATTTTAGTGGGGTTTTTTGGGTTGCCCGGTGAACTAGACTTCAGTGAAAGTGCACTTTCATTGAAGTGAACTTTCGCTGAAGTGTAGGTCTCCTGCTCTATTTTGAAGAAGTGTTCTTTTGATATAGAGCAGTAGACCCTGACTCATATATCTGGCACAAATATCAACTATACTACATGTTTGCTAGGGGGAATGTCCTACAAGGGCATTTACTGATGACACCCATCAGAAATGTACACACATCCATGGAAGAATGCATAATAAGGCACATGCTCGAACCAAAAATATCATAGAGAGTGTGTTTTGGGCTGCTGAAGTCATGGTTCTGGTACTGAGATACATCTGGGGGGAGCCCTGCAGTATAATCCACTGACATGTACGGAAATCTTCACAGTATGTGCCATGCTACATAACATAATCCTGAGGAAACAGCTGCAGCAGGATCAGCAGGGGGAAGTGGCACAAATCACACCACCAATGTCAAGTTCACCACAGCTACAGGTAGATGAGGAGTCATAGGGGGAACCACTGGCTGTTGTGGATGTAGGCAGACACAGACATTTTCAGCATGCCCTTGCATTGGCTAAGTGACAATGCATAGCACATTTACTCACCACCTTGGTGCCTAAAACCTTCCTCCTACTACATACATATACTAACATTGATGCCAGGCAACTCACACAACCTTTAACTCCCCATGTATTGGCTGTGTGTTGCTTGCATCAGACAGAGTAATCCCTGAACTAACACTGTGGCAGCTGCTGCATTTACAAGGTAAGTCCTAAACCTGGATTGTACATATGTCTCAACTGTCCAGATTTTCACAGAATGTCCAGATTTTTGCCTCATAAATTAGGTCTGTTCCTCATAAAATTTGTGATTTTCTGGATTTTGTGGCAAATCAGCAATGATTGAATTCACTAAATAATGACACACATTTGAGTTTCAGACTTCATATCCTTCAGAAAATTCATGGTAACACAAGACCTTTTATTCTAGCAACTTTCTAAGTTTCTAAGAACAATATTTAAAATTTGTCCCTATTTTTGGGGCTTTGTTCCCCCATTATTTGTGTCTTTGTCCAGGTTTTTTGTATTAAGAGGTTGAGAGCCATGGGACTGTATTGTTTAATAATATAAGGCATGTCCTTGAATTTCATAATTTGGTACAGTAAGCAAGTAAAAGGTAGGAGATTTGTACAGATATTACCTTAACATGTGGCAGCAGAGAATTATTTGACTTATATGTGTCCATTACTAAGTAGTAGGAATCAGGCATAAAAATTAACACAATCATACCTCTCAAAAGTACTGATGATCACTACATGCCCTCAGTTTAGTATCATACATTTGTACTGGAAATCATTAAAGAGAGAGAAGTTGGAAAGCAATAAAACACATTGCAGTTTCTGACTTCACAACACTCACAAGATCAAACAGGCAAGATGCAAAACAAGGACAGTATCAAGAGCAACACACCCTTGTTTGTGGCATAGCTGTAATTCACCTTTGCTCTCCCCAAAAATAACAGTGTACCCTTGTTTGTGCCATAACAGTAAAAAGAAGCTATGTATTCATCATAACGTCCCATCTGAGTAGTTATGTTTAATTTTCTGCAACCTGTGGGTATTCAGATCCATATCGGATCTGAGACGGCAACATTGTATCAAGCATCTGCTCCAAGTTCCTCCCCTTACCCATAATCCCTCACCTCTCCTACCTTCCCTCAGATCGAGTTTGCCACTAACCAAACTATTAGCAACTCAATAACGGGAGGGAGGGGCGGTTGCAGAAAATGAAGTATAACTACTCAGATGGAAAGTTATGGTGAGTACATAACTTCTTTATCTGAAGTAGTTAACTTCATTTGTCTGCAACCTGTGGGACAGAGTCCCCAGCTACCAAAACTCCTGGGAGGCCCTCATGGAAGGATATTCCTGAGCACTGCAGAGCCAAAGGATGCTCTCCCTCTAGAGATCAAATCCAACTTATAATGAGAGATGAATGTATGTTACCTTGCCCAGGTCACTGCTGCACAGATATCATCCAAAGAAACCCTAGACCAAAAAGCAGCAGAAGTTGCCATAGATCTGGTGGAATGGGCTTTAATAGAACCAGGTGGGGATAAGCCTTTATACCTATATACTTGCAGTATACATTGTGTATTCCACCTGGCTAAGGAGACCTTGGAAATGGCCTTGCCCAAAAAGGGTCTAGAAAAGGACACAAATAATTGGTCAGACTTATGAAATTGCTTAGTCCTGTGTAGACAGAAATGAAGCTATCTATGAACATCTAGCAAGTGCAGCCTATATTCACCCTTGTTCTGGAAATATGGAAAGAACACAGGCAGATTAATCATCTGGTTAATGTTAGGTTCAGAAGCCACTTTCAGTAAGAAAGAAGGGTTCGTGCGAAGCAAAACCCTGTCTTTATGAAAAATCAAGTAGGGGGGCACGGCAGACAAAACTTGGATCTCAAAAACCCTTTTAGCCGAAGTAATGGCCACTAAAAAGGCTGTCTTCCAGGACAGAAATTTTAAGTCTACTGACGCTGCTGGTTCAAAAGAGGGTGCCACCAATGCCTGCAGAACTAGAGTAAGGTCCCAAGGGGGGGACGGAATTCTTAACCGGGGGATGCAAGAGAAAAGTACCTTTTAGAAAGGCCTTGCACAATCTCAAGGATGCCAGAGCATTCATATTTCTGCCAATATGAAAATTAGATTTGGCTGCCAGTTGTACTTTCACTGTGGAGGAACTAGCCCCTTGTTGAAAAATATATGACAAAAACTCCAAGACTGCAGGAACCGGGGCAGCAAATGGATCTATGTTTCTCTGAGAAGCCCAAATAGAGAAGCGTTTCCATTTGCTGCTGTAAAACTTCCTAGTGGAAGTTTGAGGGATGCCACCAGAATACTCTTTACCAAAGATGATAAACCAGGAGTCCTAGCGATCAGGGGAACTGGAGCAACCAGGCCGTCTGCTTGAGGCTGTCCAGGTCGGGCGGACTGATGCCTGAGGGATGGGATATGAGATCCGGGCAGGAATCTAGAATCCATGGCATGAGACCAGAGGAAGGAGAACCACACATGACGCAGCCAAAACAGGGCAATGAGGATCACTTTGCACCCCAGTCAGTATGCTTTCTGAAGAAACTTCGGAATTAGAGGTAGCAGGGGATAGGCATACAGTAACCCGGGAGGCCAAGCATGGACTAGAGCATCTCTGGGGGAGTCCTCTGGGGAGGGGATTAGAGTGAAGAACTCACTGCACTTCACGTTGGAAGGAGATGCAAAGAGATTGTAGCAAGGATGACCCCACACTAGGAAGATCTCCTCCGCTATTGACTGTTTCAAAGACCACTCATCTGGCATTAGAATACCCCGACTCAATCTGTCCGCTAAAATGTTGGAGTGTCCCAGGATGTGCATTGCGATCAGAAACCGACTGGTGGAAATCACCCACTCCCACACTCTCATGGCCTTGCGGCAGTGAGGGTATGATCTAGTCCCTCCTTGTTTGTTGATGTAACAGACAACGGACATGTTGTCTGACTGAACTGCAATCGTCCCCGGGGGGAGAACAGTGTGAAAGGCTTGCAACGCTAAAAGCACTGCCCTCATCTCCAGAACATTGATATGCAATCTGGTCTCGGTTTGGGACCACGTGCCTTGGACTGTCCTTCCCAAAAAGTGCCCCCCCACCTGAGCTGGGAGGTGTCCGTGGTCACTGTGGCTTGGGCTGGGGATGTTAAGAATGGGCAACTTGCCAAGATTCCCGGCGATTGGAGCCACCAAAGAAGAGAAGTCTTGCAGGTTTTTCTGATCCGTATAGGGTAGTCCATGGGGAGGTCTAACCAAGACACGGAACTGCCAAGGTCCACTGAAGCACCCTCATGTGAAGGCACGCACATGGTAGAATTTAAATTGCTGCTGCCATGGAGCTTAGGGCATGGAGAATGTCGCTCGCCATCGGTGTCCTGGGGCCGAGGATCACTGACACATGGGCCCGTAGATTCTGGATCCCGTCCTGAGTGAGAAAAACTTGTAATAGTTGAGTGTCCAACCATGCCCCTATGAATTCCAAGGTCTGTGTCGGATTTAGGCGGGACTTGGAGATGTTGATGGTGATCCCTAGACTGACTGCAAGAAGTATGAAGGAGTCTCTGGCCATGCAAAGTAGATGCTTGGTGGTAGCAGTGAGGAGTCAATCATCTAGGTAAGGAAACACCTGAATTCCCTGAAGCCTCAGGTGAGCCGCTACTACTGCCATAATCTTGGTAAACACCCTGGGAGCTGTGGTGAGACCAAAGGATAGGGCACTGAACTGAAAATGATTGGCTCCCAGCCAGAAGCGAAGAAATCTCCTGGAGCTTCTACAAATCTTGATATGGTAGTAAGCGTCCTGGTGATCTATCGAACACAACCAGTCGCATCCTCGGAGATAAGGTAAGATGGACTGTAAGGTGACCATCTGGAATTTCTGCTTGGCTACAGACAGGTTCAGGGTAGACAGGTCCAATATGGGTCTGAGGTCCCCCATTTGGCACTAAAAAGAACCTGGAGTAAACGCCTAATCCGGACTGATTTGGAGGGACCGATTTGATGGCCCGATTGTAAAGCAGCTTTGAAATCTCGTGCACTGCGGCCTCCCTTTGAGTGGGTGGGACATCCGAGAGGCGCTTTGATTGTATAGGTGGGGTGATGAACGGGATGGAGTATCCTCTGGATATTATTTGGAACACCCAATGGTCCGTCGTGATGGACTCCCAAGCCGTTAGGTGCAATGACAATTTTCCCCGACTGTCTCCAGAGTAGGACAGTCGGCCAACCCCTCAGGATTGCTGCGCCTGTCGATTCAAGACGCTCTCCCTCGACCCAAAGTTCCTGGGACCCCCTCTGACTCTGGGGCGGTGTCTGTCTTGTCCCCCTCTGCCTCAAGGGGATGAGTTATCCTGAGTGTTGTGGGAAAACTGAGATTTTCTGAACCACATCTTCTACCCTCTCTGATTCCAAGAAAAGGATCTTTGAGGGCTAGAGAAGTGGACTTCAACGGCAGACAGAGTCTTCCCATCCTTCTCGCTCTGGACTAAGGTGTCACAAACTGTCTTCCCAAAAAGGGAGGAACCGTCAAAGGAAGCATTCGTGAAAGACACCTTGAAGGGATCTGTGAATTGACAGAGTCTGAGCCAGGCGTGCCACTTCATAGCTACGCCAGTCCAAGCCGCCCTAGCTGCTCCTTCCATGGCATGAGAAAGAAGATGCATGGATGTGTTAGAAACGGATTTCAGAGTTGACATTTTTGCCAAGAACAGCCGCTTGTCCTCTGGTGACAAGGACTCTGGGGGCAACACAGTGAATTGCGTGACCAGGTCTCACTGGAGTCGAATGACGTGTGCCAAATAATTCAGCGCTCGTATGGAAAACGTCACTGAAGAAAAAACTTGCTTCCCAAAGCAGTCCATCGCCCTAGACTCTTTGTCCGGAGGGTGGATCAAAGAACTTTCCTGAGACAGTTCTCTCTTTGTGTCAGCTGCCACCACTATAGCATCCACAGGGGATCCCTTGTACCAAACCTGTCTGTCTGTGGGAGGAGAAAGGATCCTGTCTGGACGTTTGGGTATTGGCTGTATGGTGTCAGGCTCCTTCCATGCCCGCGTGCTGATAAGATCCACTAATGGATCTGCAGGAGGGGACACCCAGGATGTAGATGGGCCCATGCCAAAGGCCTCCAAGAATACTGATTCATCTGTAACCTACATCACAGGAAAAGAGATACCCTTGATGCTTGGATTGAGGAATATAGGACTACGGACATCTCACAGATGTGTAAGTATCAACTACAGAGAGTACTTGTAAGGCTTAAAAGCTAAATATAGGCAAGATTGGTATTCATAATGGTATTCTGTTCTGTTTTTTTTCCACTGCTGCCATGGAAAGGGAGATCAATGTTAGGACCCACGGCACTAGATTGGTGAGGATGAGGGAGGCATGTGGTATGTATACAGCAGAGGAGAAGTGTTATTGTAGTATTAAAAGTTAAGGATAGTTTTTGTTTTGGTATTTTATAGAGTTATATGAAATTGAGCATGCATATCTCAACTGTAAAAGCAAGTATGCATGCATTAGTCTGTAGCACAAACCAAGAGTACAATATTAGACTTTAGTCAGAGGTTGTGGGTTCAAATGCCACACTTACTAAGTATACAATATTGTTAATTCTTCAATTATGTGTAACTTAAAGGTTTACAGTAAAAGCTCTATAGCAGTGGCACACATGCACTGCTGTAAACTGTAATCTGTATAATTGGAACATGCATATGTGCAGTATATGCACTTGTCAAGGAGTACTTGCTGCAATCTGTAATACTGTGTGCATCTGTTAGGAGCTGGTAGTCTTAAAAAAAGAAGTTATGCCTTACCATAATGTTCCATCTGTGTTGTCAATCTTCATTAATTCTTGACTGTGGGCTCAGTTCTGAGGCTTGGAACCACCTCGGCCATTTATTTCAGCTTGCACCTTCCAAACTCTCAAGCTAGGTTTTACCCATAATGCCCCTCTGGAAATTATCTCAGATCGAGTTTGCCTAAAGTTGTGGCAGACAACAAAAGATAAGACTAAGAGACCAGATATGTGTCCCCAATAAGAAGTCAGTTCTGGGAAAATTCAATCCACTAAGAGTCTCAGGCTGGGGGAAGGAGGGAGGGAATGTCAACAATTAGTGAAGATCAAAAACACAGATGGAACATTATGGTAAGACATAACTTGTTTATCTGATGTTGTCAATCTTCACGTAATCCTTAACTGTGGGACAGAGTCCATAGCTATCTGAATCTTGGAAGGTCTCACGGAAGAACATTCTTAAGCATAATCAAACCGAATGATGCCCATCCCCTAGAGACCTGATCCAATTTATAATGAGTGATAAAGGTATGAGGAGAAGATCAAGTGGCTGCTTCACAAATATCTAATGAAGCTCTGGCATGAAAGACTGCAAAAGTTGCCACTGCTCTGGTTGAGTGGGCTTTGACTGGGTGTGAAAGGCAGATCCCTTTCGACTGACAGATAAATGTAATACAATCTTTGAGCCATTTCACCAAGGTAACCTATGAAACTCAGTTACCTAAGGAAAGCGAGGAAAAGGTAACAAATAGTTGGTCAGATTTTCTGAAATCCTTTGTTCTGTGAAGATAAAATCGTAGCTGTCTGTGGACCTCTAATAAATGACAGAAATGCTCCCCTTCATTGGAAAAGTTAGGGGGAAAAAAGGGTCTATATTAGATAAACAAAAGTTTATCTTACCGAACGCTATCATGAGCGAAAATCCCGAAACCCGAAACGGGAATTGTGAGATCGCAGTACAGTGAAGATGGGAATATTTGCCCTTTCCGCACTGTAGTGCGATCTAGGAGTTGGAATATATAGTTAGTGGCAGGTGTGGGGGGCTGCAGTTTCGTGTTCCGGGATTTTCGATAATGTCAGCGTTCGGTAAGATAAACTTTTGTTTTTCTAATATAGACCCAAAAAAAAACGGTAGTTGAACAGAGTGATTGATATTAAATTCCAAGACTACCTTTGGTAAAAAGGATGGATTAGTCCTAAAGGAGACCCTATCTTTGTGAAATATTATGTAGGGTGGTTTGCATGACAAGGCCTGAAGTTCAGATACTCTCGGTAAATGTAATAGCAACTACAAATAAAGTTTTCCATGTGAGAAACTTTAGGTCACATGTAGCTGATGGTTCAAAAGGAGGCAAAGTAAGGGACTGAAGAACTAGTGATAGATCCCAGGGAGGAATTGGTTCCTTAATTGGAGGTCTTAACATTAAGACTCCCTTTATAAAGGCACAAAGTTTGTGTGACATAAGGGATGACCCATCAAACCCCATATGAAAATTAGAGGTTGCAGCAAGAAGGACTTTAATTGTTGAGGTAGAGGAACCAGACTGATAGAGGTTGGCCAAAAAATCCAAAACTTTATAAACAGGGCTCATATAAGGATCAAGTTCATTCATAAGGGCCCAACCTGCAAATTTTTCCCATGTACTCTGTTACACTTTCCTAGCAGAAGGCTTGTGATGGGTCACAATGATTTGTCAGACAGGACAGGAAAGGGAAGGATGCCTGACAATCATAGAAATTGTAATAGCCACTACTTGAGCTTGAGATGTTGGAGGCTTGGATGAACCATGCCCTTCCAGATGAGACAGCAGATCTGGAGCTGGGTCCAGAATCCATGGTTTCTGAAGAAGATGAGGCCAAAGGAAGGGAAATCAAACTTGTCGAGGCCAAAAGGGGCAATGAGGATTATTGAATTCTCTGACCTCTTAGCTTTCTATAGACATTGAGATATCAGGGGAGTTGGGGGAAACGCAAAGAGAAGACCAGGGGACCAATCATGGAGAACAGCATCTCTGGGTGACTCCCCCAGAGGGGAATTAGGGCAAAGTTGCTGCTGCACTTGTTCAGAGAGAATGCAAAAGGATCTCAGCATGGCTGGCCCCAGTGACTAAAAATCTCTTTCGCCAACACAGGATTGACAGACCACTCATGAGGCATGAGAATAGTCCTGCTCAATTTGTCCAATATCACATTAGAGCCCCCTGGAATGTACGTAGCTGTGAGAAAGCAGTTGGAAGAAATCACCCATTGCCAAACTCTGAGGGCTTCACAATACAATGGGTAAGATTTGGTTCCCCCTTGCTTGTTGATATACTAGACTACTGACATGTTGTCCATCTGAATTGCTACCATTCCTAGAGGAAGGGCATCCTGAAATGCTTGCAACGCTAACAGGACTGCCTTCATCTCTTGAACACTGATGTGCAAGTTGGCCTCCAGTTGGGACCATGTGCCTTGGACTGTCTTTCCCAGATAATGCCCCCTCTCCCTATTTGAGACGCATCCATCGTCACTATGGCTAGGGGTTGCGGAAGAACGAAAGGTTGGCCCAAAATAATCTTGTTGGAGTGGAGCCACCACAAAAGATCCTATTTGCAGCGATTGATAATCAGGATATGTTGAAACATTGGCTGGTCTATCAGAGACCACTGGGAGGCTAGCAACCATTGAAAGATTGACATGTGATATCTTGTTAAAGGAACCAGAGTGATTGAGGCTGCCATCGAGCCTAATGCTTGAAGGACTAATCTAGCTGGAACGCTTGCGCTCTGGATAATTTAGCTGACCTGAGTTCTGATCCTTTGTAGTCTTTCCAGTGGGAGTGAAGCAATTCCTGTAACTGTGTCTAATAGAGCTCTGATGAATTCTAGTTGCAGTGAGGGTTGTAAATTTGACATTTTGTAATTTATTGTGATGCCTAGGGATGCACAGAGATGCAGAATGTAATCTCTTACCCATACTATTTGACACCTCGTGGTAGCAGTGAGAAGCCAGTCATCGCGGTATTGGAAAACTTGAAATCTTTGCAGTCTGAGATGAGTTGCTACCACTTCCATGCATTTGGTGAACATCCTGGAGGCTGAGATGAGACCAAAGGGCAGTGCTCTGAATTGGAAATGACTGGCCCCCTGCCAGAATCGAAGGAAGCCCTTGGAGCATTTGTCCGTTTTTATGTGGTAATACATGTCCTGGAGGTCTATAGAGCACATCCAATTGTCCTTTTCCATGAGTGGAAGCATAGACTGTACAGAGACCATCAGAAATTTGGTTTGCTGAACTGCCTTGTTGAACTGGCTGAGATCCAAAATGGGTCTCCAGTCCCATATTTATGTTTACTAAAAAGAACCTTGAGTAAAGCCTAGATACTATTTGGTCTGGTGTGATTTTCTGGAAGACTCTTTTGTCGAGGAGTATTCAAATTTCCATGGCTGCTGCTTTCCTGTGATTGGGTGGAACATCTGGGAGTTTTTTTGGGGGTTTTGGACTTGTAGAAAGTGTAATTTTGTAACCTCCGGACATGATTCTCTGCACCCATTTGTCCAAAATTATCAGTTGCCAGGCAGGTTGCATGGATAGCAGTCCCCCGACTGCCTCCAAACGAGGACAACTGGGCCTTCCTGCAGGGGTGCTGGTAGGAAATACCAGAGAAAGAATCTCTGGACCCCTGGTTTTGCGGGCCACTTCTGCCCCTGGGGCGGCATCTTCAATTACTTCTCCCTCTGCCCCGGGGAAAGTCTTTGCCATGTGAATCTTGAAAAAGCTTGGGATTTTTTAAAACCATAGTCTCCCACTTCTCTGGTTCCTACAGTAAGGCCGCTAAGAAGTGGAGAAATGTACACCTATGGCAGAAAGATTCATCCCATCTTTTCACATCTGACCAGATTGTCTTTAACCTTGGGACCAAAAAGGAAGGATCCGTCAAATGCAGCATTGACGAATGATGCTTTAAATCGCTCCATAAAATCACACAAGCACATCCAGAAGTGCCTTCTAATGGCTATGCCTGTCCCCACTGCTCTTGTCATCCCTTCAGCTGTGTGGGCAATCAGCTTCATGGGCAAGTTAGAAAACACTTCAGGGGTGGTGAGCTGAGAGGCAACTTTGTCCCGTACCCCTTCAGCTACTGCTCCTGAAAGGGTATCCGAGAGCTCTTTGATCAGATCCCTCTGTAACCTTCTGTAGTGTGCCATATAGTTCAAGAACCTGAGAGCAAAGGTTGATGAAGCATAAATGAACTTCCCAAACCTAGCCATAGTCCTAGACTCCTTGTTAGAAGGATGGATAGTTGGACTTTCCTCAGCAAGTTCCTTCTTTGTGGCTGCCACTATCACCATGGTATCTACGGGTATGCCTTTTGACCAATGTTGTTCTTCTTTGGGGGCTGAAAGGATCCAATCAGGTCTCTTGGGGATAGGTTCGATGGAGTCAGGCATCTTCCACGCCTGCTGAGTGATCATTTTAATGAGATCATCAGAGGACAGTGAGATCCAAGAGGTAGAAGGGTTGGGCACGAAAAGCCTCCAGGAATACCGACTCCTCCGAGGAAGGCTGGAGGGAAGACCAGCCACCCATCTATTTTAAGATCTCTAGGATGTCCCCAAAGGAAACACCATCGGGGGGGGTGACCTGGTGGAATCTTCCCCTTCATCAAAGTCAGTATCTTCAGTGAAGGACTCCTCTGGCGAGTCTAAGTGCTTCCTCTTGCACCTTTTCTTCATAGGTACATCTTCAGGGGGATGTTCCGGGGAAGTGTCCAAAGAGGAAACCACCAAGGTGGGTCTTTCCTGGGGCTTTTGTGCCCTCTGTCCCGGAGAGGAGACCGATGGTAGCTCAGGTTAAGGAGATGTGTAAGTCTGGCTCGACAGGGATGGAAAAGACTGTGAGTCCCCAATGGACAGGGCCGTCTTCATGATACAGAAGGCCAGCCCCCTCATAGACTGATGGGAGCCTGGAATGAAAATAGACTCCTTCAGATCCAAGGTCCCACATCGCACTGAAGGGGCGACCCTCGAAACTGAAGCCTGCATCACTTCTACAAAAGCTGAAGCACTGAGGGTCACAGATGGCTCCAAAATTAAAGAAGTCAATCCATGCCCCTCGGAACCAGCCAGGCAGTCTCAACCCCAGGAGGCCTCCAGTGCCGAAAGCCAGGAGGAGCTCAAAGCAACTCTCTGTTCTGGAGAAGTAGTTGCTACTGAAACTGATTCAGTCAACACCGGGAATGTCGGAACTGGGGGCTCCAATGACTAGATAGGAGTTGGAGGAAGAGGAACGGATGGTGTCGTACTAGGGTCGGTTACAATGCCAGCTTGGCTAGGAACCAAAGACAATCCCCTCACCATCAGGAGCTGATCCACCGGTCTCGTATTGTCGGCTTCAGACAGACTTTTAAGGAACTGAACTGAAGCAGTCGAAGGAGACATAGGGGGTCTCAGATCGACAAAGGGGCTTGGTGGTCTATCCTTGAAAGGATCAATAGATGGAGAATATCTGGATCTCAGAACAAAAATTAGCTCTGACTGCTCCAGTACCAAAGTTTCTCTCAGTACCAAGGCAGTTGAAGTTGGCCCCAAAGTTTTGGTGGGTGTCAAATCTTTTTGCCATTCTGTGCTGTGGAACTCTTCAACACTGAAGGTTGTTTAGAAACCTTTTTATATGGTTCTGAAGTACTGGGAACTGAAGAAGGTTGTTTCTTAGACGAGGAGGATGATGATGGTGATGAACTGGCTTCTATTCTGGATCCAGAAATGGGCTCATCGAAATCACTTTTAAGAAGTCCTTTAAGAATTAGGTTGTTTTTTCCATTCGGTGAGTGTCCTAGCAGGGAAAAACCATGGCAAACTGAACAGTTCTCCTGTAGGTGAAGTTGTTCTAAGCAATATACACAAAGAATATGCCCGTCCAAATTGGGTATTTTTCTGTCACATTTTCGGCACCTTTTAAATCCTGAGTTGCCCTGAGAAGACTTGGCTGGAGATTCTGACTTGCCAGCCATAATACAGAATACCAATGCATACACACACACACTCACAGGAAGGAACAAAGAAAGAGTTTTTTTTTTAAAGAGAAAAAAAGAAAAAGTGTGAAAATACCAATGATGGTAATATCCAATACCTTAATAGGTAAGAAAAAGATGTGCCAACAATGGTACTTAGAAAGAACTACCAACGGTAGTGCAGTAGAGTGACGGATAAACACACATGCTAATAAAGATAATGAGAGAGTGGTACATAAGAAAGACACTAGAAATAAATGGGAGACATCAAAGACAAAAATAGGATATTTTAAAGGATAAATGTACTTAAACTATAATCCAAAGCTCAACAGCGGTTGTACCCGTCTGACACATTAAGCTACAAATTAGATCTGAGATAATTTAGAGAGGAACATTATGGGTAAATCCTAGCTCAAGCGTTTGGAAGGTGCGAGCTGAAATAAATGGCTGAGTTGGTTCTGAGGCTCAGAACTGAGCCCACAGTCAAGGATTATGTGAAGACTGACAACATCAGATGTAAAAATTATCTGTTAGGAGGTGGTAGTCTTAAATGTAAAAGTTAAGATAGAGTAAATTCTTCTTCTTTCGGCTTTTCCCGGTTAGGGGTCGCCACAGCGGATTACCTGTCCGCTCATGATTGGCAGTGGAGTTTTATGGTGTGGAGTTGCCAGCCCAGTGCCCAACCTTCCACAGAAGGCACACACACTCACACCTAGGGCCAATTTAGAGTGTCCAATCCACCTACAGCATGTCTTTGGGATGTGGGAGGAAACCGGAGCACCCAGAGGAAACCCACGCAACCACAGGGAGGACATGCAGACTCCGCACAGAAGGCACCCCAGCCGAGGATCGAACCGGAGAACCTCTTGCTGTGAGGTGACAACACTAACTACTGCAACACTGTGGCCGCCCTTAAGCTAGAGTAAATTAATTGTATTAATGCACTGTATGCCAAATATGAAGGTACTAATCTTATCTCTTGTTTTTTTTTTCTCTCACTCCAACCCTTCTCTCTCTTTTTTATTTTATTTGTATTCTATTTGATATTATTTTCTTTTTTCTTTTTTTTTAATATTATCACATGTCATCAAAATGTGCCCATGTCATCCATGTGTACCACATCACTAAATCCTCCACAGCACAGCAGAGTAGGCCTGCCCCACAGGATCCCTCTACCTCAATTCCACTGGCTCCAGAAGCATTGCTAAGTACATATGGGAACCAACACAGCAGCATCACCTCTGCTGCCCCTGTACTACCTGCCCCCTCAGGTAGGGTTGACTCACCAGTGGTTCACTCTGGGAGCAGTGGCAGAGTTGGTGAGTTTATCACCTGCACTGAGTTGCCAGGAATGGTGTGTAGGGTTGAGCTCCACACTGTTGTTGCATGCCTATGCTGGCTGGATAGGCTCCTCTCCCACATTTTATGTAATACCAGAAGGAGGAGAAGGAGATGTCAAGTGCTCCAGCCAGTGGCAGAGTGAGATAACAATGATGACAGTCCTGTGGTTGAGGGCTCAATTCTCACTGTCACCCAGCTTGATGACCATGGGTTCTGGATATTCCCCATCCTCACCCCATCCATGGTGTCCATCAATGTCTTCTGCCCATCACCACCCCTATCTCTTGTCTTACTTCTCTTGTCTGTCTGAAATTGTTTCCTCACCTACCCAACTTACCAGACCCAAACATACCTACATCCCTTTTCGAACATTCCACTCTCTGTCAAAAAATGGGCAGGTGTCCCTCAAAGAAAAAAAATTGTCCCATACATAGCTCTCCATTTTGCACACTTGTTTTCTTGACACTTGATTCAGTCCAATTGTCTATACAACATGATTGTGTTGAGGTCACCCCTCTCTCTGAAGGTGACAGTTCAAATTCAGCTAATATTCTACATTTATTATCAGTTTTCACTACTGACGAAATGGAGAGGTATGGTTCTTTCCTACCTCCCTCCTGCACATTCCTGTATTGATTTCCATTTGTTCTTCCCCCTGCTTGCTCCCCATTTCACCATTGTCCTCTCTTCCGCATTTCTTTTCTAAAATGCATTATTGCGTGATGGTGCAGATCATGCACCCATGTATAGCAACGGTAATACAAAAGTAGTTAAATGTATTAGATACAGTTGTATTCAAACTCAGTGTCATCTGACCCCAAAAGAAAATGTATCACTGCATTAACTGCATTAACACAAGCTAATGGCTAGTTAGCAGGTGTATTTCAGAGACTCAATACTAACTGTCAGAGGTGTATTGCAGAGACTCAATACTAACTGTCAGATGTTAGCAATGCTGTCACTGGAATAGTTAGATGACATTTTCTTATGAAGTAATGATTCTTAAGGTCTCCCTTTTGCCCTTCGCGCAATGCTGTGCAAAAGAGATAAGAACAGCCAAACATTCCACTCATTCCTCTGTTTTCTGTGACTGAGCTAAGTGCTGCATTGTGCAAACAATGGTCAAAAATAATAAAATAATAAAACAGTAATAAAAAACTGACAGAGAAAACACAATTTGTCAACAAATGAAGAGGAGGTTGGATGTTAATAAAACAAAACCTGTGAATTCTGCACTGATTACTTGCATTTCCAGCCGTGACAGACATACATGTAACACATGTAACACCAAGTCTAACCTGACACACCCACCTGATGTAATCATTTCACAGTTGCCATCCATTAAATACAAACACTGAGGGAGTGCTTGCACTATGTTTTTATCTGCTACACACAGCCAAGGATTTGGGATTCAGCAATTCTAATGAGTTCACACCTCATATGCATCTTCACCATGCTGACAGCCCTGAATCTACACTAGACAGCAACCATGTAGCTAGGGAAACTGAAGGGGAGTCAAACTGTTTATGTGTTGAATGCAGAAGAGAGGATATTACTTTGAGATATAGCTGCACAGAGGACTACTGATTTTGAGAAGATATGCTTGCATTTCACCGACTACATACAGAATATGCTGACGTAACTATGAATGATGCTTCCTTAGCCAAATGTGTCATTTGCCTGTTTATTTGGGGGTGGGGGTGCAAAGCTGCATTTCTGTTATGGCACAAAAAAGGATATGTTGCTATTGTTACTCTCCTTTGTGTTGCATCCAGCTTATTTAACTGAAATATGTCTCTGCTATCATGTTAAGTTCAGTTCAGTACAAATCTCCCATATTTTACTTTATATTCTGTCTGTGTAGACTCCTTTCCATGGCTGTATTCCAAAAGTTTTGGAATTCGCAGGGAAAGCCTACACGGAGTCTACATGGATGCTTTATAGCTTGCTGAACAGCTAAACTACATTGGATTGATTAATTAGCATGCTCTTTAGTTACTTATGCAGTAATTAGCATGTCATGTTTACCTTGTTTGTGCAGTACTGTACACTATACATGATGCTTACTGAATCTAAAACTTTGCGTGCATCACTCTGTGACAGGCACATGGTGAAAAGCAAAAATGTAGCCTTTATTAAATCCCCCTGTCTGTCAGAGAAGACATTCAGTCAGATGTTGTTTAGACTGGGCCTGAATCAGGCAATCATCCAGGAAACAGTAAAACAAACAAACAACTTTGCAGACACCTTTCAGTTTCAGAGCTGAAATAACTGGAATTTTGTTTCCATTAATTATTAAAGTTATAAAAATATAACAACGCACAGAAATTGAGAATAAATAAGTAATAAATCACCTAATATACAGACAGAAAAACTAAAGCATTTATAGCAACACAAAATGGGATGAGCACATAACAATACAAAAAGAAAATTTGAGAGGAAGTATGCAGTTTAACTTTAGGGTTTACGTAAGTCCTCCTGAAAAGGTGATACCTAAGGGACCTCCTAAATGAATTATCAGTCTTACTCATCCTAATCAGGGAATATAGTTGTTTCCATAGAAAGTACAGTTGTGTAAATAAACTTACCATATCAGTAAGTGTTCAACTAGATCACTGTTGCAGCGGCCTAAGCTACTTGGGTTATATCCTGCCAAGGAAATGACCAACTGATTATCTTTTCAAGGTTTAAGGATATCTTCCATGCACCCTATCTTCCAGGAACTTGTGCAGTACTCCATGCAAAAAGGCAGTTCCAGTGCCAAAAAGCTCAGAGATTTCTTGCTTCAAGAAGGGAGGCAATTTACTGAAAATTAAAACAAGATAACTATATACACGAGGATATATATACCCACACCCTGTCCTTAGACCACTCAACCATCCTGACATGGACCCACACCCTGGCAATACATAAAAAATGCAAATAAGGGGGACAGGGTGGAAGGAGAATATGGCTACTGAAACAGTAATCTATTTTCAGCGTGTTAAGTTTACTTAAAGAATTGAACTATGTTCATCATTAGATCACTGTTGCTGTAGCCTAAGCTATTCAGGTGGATTACCATAGCTTAGAAACCAACAGAGAGAAGGAAGAAGCTTAAGAATCCAGGATCTCCTGAAGAATGATCTTAGCAAAGCTTGTTTTGGACAAGGAAAGGGAATCCAGTTTGTAATGTTTTGTAAATGTATGTACATAGAACCAGACTGCTACCTCCAGCATACTTATAGTTTCAACCCCTTGCCAGAAAGCCACAGAGAAGTCAAATCTCTGGTAGAGTGAGCTTTAAGCCTGCATGGAAATGTCTTGTTAAGGTCAGGATAACAAAAAGAAATAGCTTGAGACAACCAACTCAAAACTGACTGCTTTGACACTGGTTTCCTTTTTTTACCAAGGAGAGCAGGCCCCTGCAAGTATGGTAGCTGCACTGCTCCAAAATCCAATCACAATCCAACAAAAACTGTAGAGCCAGCAAACAGTGACAAGCATAAAATAATTTATTGGGAAGACATTTAGCCAAGAATAAAGCAAACCTGTTTCGGCTGTCAAGCCTTCTTCAGTGCATTAAATTAAATAAGCATACAAGCAAATATATATATAATATAACACCACCTGAAGTAAGTTGGTGTAAATTGCATCCTTCATTAAAGATATTCATTCAAGCCTGGGGGAAACAGGACACCCAATTTAATAATCCATTTTTTTTCCATATTGTTTAATAACTGATGCCATCTTGATGTGTTATTACTGTTTCTCTGTATTCTATCAATCACTGTAAATCTAAATGTGGCTTTGGGGTGTTTTTGTGTATGTTTATAAAGCACACTTGTTAGTTTACTAGTTCTAATATCACTGAAGTGTTCTGATATTCTGAATTTGACATACCTGGATGTTTGTCCCACATAGAAGGCTGAACAGTTACAGGAGGCCATGTAAATCACCCATTCAGACTGGCAACTGGCAAAAAACTTTATAGAGAACACTTGTCCAATATTTTTTCTAGTAAATTCTTATCTTAGACATATTCTTACAATAGGTGCAGTGTCCACATGGGAAGCATCCCTGCAAGGGCCCACCTTCCAAAGTTATTTTTTTAGGGCTGTTGTCAAATCTATTCACTAGTTTTTAATGATTCAAAAATGAACCAATGTTCTTCCCTCTTCTAAAGGAAAAATGACATGTATCCTCTAACAATGTACTAAGCTTGGTGTCAACCAATAGGATATTCCAATGTTTGCGGATGCTGTTAATGAGGACATCCGTGTTTCTCCCATAGGTGGTCACCAATCTGATTTGGGAATTATTGCTTTTTTTTTTGTACCTATATTGGAGTAGGGTATCCCTATCTTGATTTGCAGCACAACGTCTGCCTTGAGTGATGTCCTCTTTCTTGTACCCATGATCACTGAACCTATTAACCAAATCAGACTCATATGTATGATAGGTCTCAGCATCAGAACAAATCCTCTTCAGACGTAAAAATTGTGACTTTGGAATGTTTCTGCATATATGGGGAGGATGAAAGCTGGAGGCATGGAGCAAAGAGTTGTACTCTGGGTATTTCCGATAGACCTCAGTTGTCAGTGTATGGTCTGCATTCCTAGTTACTAGTACATCCAAGAAAGTGATTTTATCAGTGTCAAATGTAATCGTAAACTGAATGCCCCATTTGTTTTCATTCAGATATGTGACAAACTCCTTGAGATATATAATGTCAGACCTCCATACCAACCAACAATCATCCAGATATCTCTTCCATATGTCTATCTCATCCATATATATATATATATATATATATATATATATATATATATATATATAT
Source organism: Protopterus annectens (assembly GCF_019279795.1). Classification (NCBI taxonomy): domain Eukaryota; kingdom Metazoa; phylum Chordata; order Ceratodontiformes; family Protopteridae; genus Protopterus; species Protopterus annectens. The sequence continues at coordinate 958,742,255 of NC_056746.1, forward strand.
ATATATATATATATATGGGTCTACCTGAGATGGTCGACAAGCCATTTGATCGACTTTCATTTGGTCGACAATTCATTTGGTCGACAGGCAGATTTGTCCCCCTACCCAATAATGTGCAACCCTGGAGTTGATATGTATAGTTAGGGGGGGTGGGGGGCATGGTGGGTGTGGGGGGTGAAGCCCCCCACATAAAACTGCTTGTCGACCAAATGAACTGTCGACCAAATGAAAGTCGATCATATGGCCTGTCGACCATGTGATAGGGATCCATATATATATATATATATATATATATATATATATATATATATATATATATACATATTATGGGCTCTATCATAAATGATCTGTTCCTCGATGTAAGCCATGAAGAGATCGGCACAGATCGGAGCAAACGAGGCCCCCATTGCAGTGCCTTTGGTCTGTATATAACAATTGTTCCAGTAGTATATAACATTTTTGGTTAATACATGCTCAGCCAAACAGAGCAAAAGTGTATTGAAGCCTGGTGGATATACTTCGGACTTGATTAATCAATATTCTAAGGCATCTAAACCTACCCAATGGGGGATGTTGGTATATAATGCAGAAACATCCAAAGTACACATACACCACCCTGTTTCTAACTGCATGTCTGATATAATCCGAAGAAACTCCGTAGTGGCCTGTATTCTAGCTCTAACACATTTAAACAAAGGTTTGATATGTAATCTCAGGAACTGGGATAGTGGTTCTGTGATTAAGCCTCTGCCTGAGGCAATGGGTCGATCAGGTGGGTTTTGTAGATTTTTGTGGATTTTAGGTAAAAAATATATATACTGACTACAAGAGTCAGATACTGTAAGATGATACAGAATATTGTCTGTTATGATTCCCTCCTCCCTGGCAGATTGCAAAAACTCATCTATTTGCCTCTTAAAACCGGGTGTAGGGTCCAATACCATATGTGTATAATACCTATTGTCTGACAATTGTCTCATAGCTTCAGAGTTGTATAGAGACCAATCTTGTACCACAATGGCTCCACCTTTGTCTGCTGACAATATTACCAGTTCCTTCTTATCTGCCAATTCTCGAATCATGTCCATCTCCTTGTTGGACACATTATTGTGTTTAGCGTGAATATCCCTGAAGTTAAAATGTATGCTCTTTGAGAATGGTGTTGTAAAACATAAGACACATTGGGATGCATGGGTGGGACGAAGTTTGATTTGTGATACCTGAAACTGGAGTTAGGTTCTGAGTCAGTGGTTGTCTGAAAAAATTATTTCAAGTTAAGTAATCTACAAAAATCAGAGACATCTTTAGCAAATGTGTCTTCAGGAACAAAGAAACCAGGTATGAAGCTGATGCCTTTATTCAGTATTTTTATATGAGTAGGAGACAATTCAGTCGATGATATGTTCAACACATTACTTATTTCTGTACAATTAGCCTCAACAGATCTACCATGCTGTCCACCCCTCTGTTCCCCCCTCCCCCATTTACACTTGACCCTAAAGGGGTGGAAGAATTCCTCCTTTTAGATACTGGTGAGTCGGAGGTGTGTTGTGTATTGGACTCCAAAGTCATAGAGGATTCTTCCCCTGAATCATCACAACTGGATGTATTTGATTTTTTGTGGATAGACCTGGGTATTTTCCTTTTCACTACCTTTCTATTAGAATGATTAAATCTGACATGTTTATTGGTTGAGAACGGATGCCCACCCTCATAGTCAGTGAGATCTCGGTGGAACTTACTCATTTTCTTGTCTTTCAATGTTTGCTCTAGGGTTAAGAGATCCTGCCCTAATTTCTTTAGGTTGTTTTGATACCCTCCTGCCCTTCAAATTTGACAATATCGTTACATATATCAGTGATCTCTAAAATGTTCTTGTCCATGGTCCTGTAGTGATACGAGGCCAAAATCTTAACAAATTCCATTGATATCTTGTGCTATGCTGCAGCCCATTGTTCTAATAAGATGGGGTCCGCCTCAGAAACTAGAGGTTGTGTGTGGACTCTAAGCCCTCTAGGTGATATATCTTTTGCTATATAAGCCTTAAAAAGTTTGGCATGCCACACATTGGCCCTTAGAGTCCTCAAACTTTTGTTTAATTTGTGAAAAGCGACCTCACATCTGTTGTCAAAGTGGCTTCATTGCTATTATGTTCACCCAGGTTGGTGGGGCCAAAAGCCGCTAGGTCATCTCTATCAGATGAGAGACGTTTCAATAAATCTGTAAGTTCCATACTGGATTGAATCAATACCAAAACAATATTAATCAAAAACTATGTAAAAAATTAATTGACTAATGTATGATAAGGAATGGCAAAATAGGAACAATATCAAAGTATATATGGTGTTCAATTAGATCATGAACAGTCAGTGCCAAGTAGGCTTGACAGCCGAAACCGGTTTGCTTTATTCTTGGATAAATGTCTTCCCAATAAATTATTTTATGCTTGTCACTGTTTGCTGGATCTACAGTTTTTGCTGGATTGTGATTGGATTTTGGAGCCATGCAGCTACCATACGTGCAGGGGCCTGCTCTCCTTGTCATTGCATTTTTCCCCTGGTGTTGGTCAGTGGCGTATTGTGGATTGAGACTTCTATGTCGGTGGAAGACTTAGCTTAGTTGGTTATACCAACTGGAGAGATCTTTACTGCTCCTTTCAAACATATTTATACCTTTTTCTACATGGGGGAATAACTGGGACATTGTTTGTTCATCCTAAATAGGGGACGAGGTGAAGAAGCATTGTCTTCATCATAAGCTTACTTATTTCAATCTCATCGGCCCATCCCCACGTTTTATTGGACTTTATCAAGTACTGTGAATATACATTGGGTTAACTTCGGATGTATAAATGATTTTTGGTTTGTGACTTTGGGACATTTTTTGCTACTGGGGGTTTACCCTATCGGTGCCGTTGGAAACTGGATTGTGATACATAGCGGGAATTAGCCGCATGGAGGTTGATGGTTGTCAACTAAACATCATTCGATTAATATAATTTTTTGGACGTGTTTATGCAGTTTTGATATTTCTATCGCACTAGACCACCTGGACATTATTCACATTGGCGCAATTTGTGTATTGGACTATTTGTCTATATGACTTTTTGCATACTGTTAGTTAATTACTATTAACAACATTTACTATATTTTTAGGATGCACGAGCATCTTTCTGTCTTGTATTACTAAAGGTATGTCCTTCCTTTGTGAGTAGGATTAGTCTATTTATGTGGGGCACATTTGTAAAGCACGGAAAATATTACAGACCATTTTATGGCCTTGGAATGGTTTAAACGGGGAATACTTGATACTATATTGTGTTGAAATATTCATTGTGCTTCATAGTAACATTGTCTTGGTTATCACGGGCGCCATTTTGTTTAATAACGAATGTGTGGAAGCCAAATACTATTTGCCCACAGGTTCTACGCTATTTTTATGTACAGTGGACCCGTGAAGTACTGAAGGGTCGATTTGGGCATGTTAGGTTGTTTCTAACCATAGGAACTTGGTAACCAATATATACAGGGATACGGGGGGGGGGGGTTCCTTCGATTCCCTTAGTCATTTATGATGTGTGGTTAAGGGACAGCTGTGTGTTGTATTTACTGTAGAGAAGAGACACATCTCGGAAATTCCTCAGTAATTAAACTATAGATTGTACGGACAACCAATACCCTAGGATAATATGTGTTTTAGTTATGATACAGTTTAGAACGGACTTATGTAAATATCTCTGGGTCTCGAGGTGCCTTAAAGACAGGTTTTGCCACTTTACTTTTTAAGGAAGGCTTAATAATATACGAGACAAGCTTGATTACAATCAAGCATAGGTTTGTGAAGACGTTTTGCTTGTCTAATTCATATTATTGATCTGGGGGATTACTGTAGGGTCCACAAACAAAAAATCCAAGAAGACGAGGTCCAGCCGACAAGAGTTTATTGACAGCGAAAATAAACCACCATTGACCTAGGTTTCGTCCGTATAATCAGACTTCAGAATACTAAAAACACCACATCAACCACACTTAAATACGCAATACAATTAAACAATTAATTAATTAACAATTCAATGAAATTGAATCGTTATAAAAACTTATAAAAAATCTAACCAGTGTTACCTATCAGTACAACCCTACGAAATCCAAAATAAGACGAAATGGAATATACAGAATATATAAAATGTAAAATGTATACACAATTGTATGAAGATGTATGAAAGCAAAAAACTAAAAATAAAAATTACTGTAGGGTCCACTTGGGGATGCTAGTTTACCACTGTCAGCGATTTCCTCAAATTCTTATTACATGTTGACTATTTGCAGGGACATTTTCGGAACTTCTCATTTTCTTAGGATAACTGGATATAGTAGTTTGAATAGAATTATTATTTAGGGACTGTGATTCCTGTCCAGTGATGGGGTCATTTTATCCGATTTTTATATTACTTAGCTATTGTTTTGGTAACCCTCATACATCACATAACTAATGTATTTGGTTTAAGCCTGAAGGCACTATTTCACTTATGCGACGTGGACTTTTTCAAAACCAAAGATATTATACGGTGCCCTTTCAATATCTCCATAACAAATAGACGGGTTGGATAGTATTTTTGATTATAATGTATGTTATTGATTGGCAACTTTGGACTTCAACTGGACAATATTTATAGAATTCAGCACTGCATACTTATTATTACAGGGGCTGATATTGTTCTATTATACAGATTGTGGAAGTTTTTGATGCTCTTATGTGGACATAGCATTGCAAGTATTTACAAGGGGGAAACAACTCAGCACTGTAGCTATTATTGTTCACGATTTTCAGTACCTTTTTGATCATATACAACAGCAGGGGCCTTTTTGTCCTCGTGATTTATGCAGTGAAGCAGTGTTGAATATCTGAATAATTTGACTGAGGACATGGTACTGACTGTTCATAATCTAACTGAACACCATATATACTTAGATATTGTTCCTATTTTGCCATTCCTTATCATACATTAGTCAATTAATTTTTTACATAGTTTTTGATTAATATTGTTTTCATATTGATTCAATCCAGTATGGAACTTACGGATTTATTGAAAGGCCTCTCATCTGATAGAGATGACCTAGCGGCTTTTGGACTCACCAACCTGGGTGAACATAATAGCAATGAAGCCACTTTGACAACAAACAGATGTGAGGTCGCTTTTCACAAATTGAACAAAAGTATGAGGACTCTAAGGGGCAATGTGTGGCATGCCAGACTTTTTAAGGCTTATATAGCAAAAGATATATCAACTAGAGGGCTTAGAGACTGCATACAACCTCTAGTTTCTGAGGCAGACCCCATCTTACTAAAACAATGGGCTGCGGCACAGCAAAAAACATCAATGGAATTTGTTAAGATTTTGGCCTCGTATCACGATAGGACCATTGACAAGAACATTTTAGAGATCACTGATATGTGTAACGATATTGTCAAATTTGAAGGGCAGGAGGGTTATCAAAACAACCTAAAGAAATTAGGGCAGGATCTCTTAACCCGAGAGCAAACATTGAAAGACAAGAAAATGAGTAAGTTCCACAGAGATCTCACTGACTATGAGGGTGGGCATCTGTTCTCAACCAATAAACATGTCATATTTGATCCTTCTAATAGGAAGGTAGTGAAAAGGAAAAGACCCCGGTCTATCCTCAAAAAAATCAAATACATCCAGTTGTGATGAATCAGGGAAAGAATCCTCTACGACTTTGGAGTCCAATACACAACACACCTCTGATTCACCAGTATCTAAAAGGAGGAATTCTTCCACCCTTTAGGGTCAAGTGTAAACGGGGGGGGGGGGACACAGGGGTGGACAGCATGGTAGATCTGTTGAAGCTGATTGTACGGAAATAAGTAATGTGTTGAATATATCATTGACTGAATTGTCTCCTACACATATAAAAATACTGAATAAAGGCCTCAACTTCATACCCGGTTTCTTTGTTCATGAAGACACATTTGCTAAAGATGTCTCTGATTTTTGTAGATTACTTAACTTGAAATTATTTTTTCAGACAACCGCTGACTCAGAACCTAACTCCAGTTTCAGGTATCACAAATCAAACTTTGTCTGACCCATGCATCCCAATGTGTTTATGTTTTACAACTCCATTGTCAAAGATCTACATTTTAAATTTAGGAATATTTGTGCTAAACACAATAATGTGTCCAACACGGAGATGGACATGATTCGAGAATTGGCAGATAACAAGGAATTGGTAATATTGTCAGCAGACAAAGGTGGCGCCATTGTGGTACAAGATTGGTCTCTATACAACTCTGAAGCTATGAGACAATTGTCAGACAATAGGTATTATACACATATGGTGTTGGACCCTACACCCAGTTTTAAGAGGCAAATAGATGAGTTTTTGCAATCTGCCAGGGAGGAGGGAATCATAACAGACAATATTCTTTATCATCTTACAGTATCTAACCCTTGTAGTCAATATATATATTTTTTACCTAAAATCCACAAAAATCTACAAAACCCACCTGGCTGACCCATTGTCTCAAGCAGAGGCTCAATCACAGCACCCCTATCCCAGTTCCTGACATTTCATCTCAAACCTTTGCTTAAATGTGTTAGAGCTGGAATACAGGACACTAAGGAGTTTCTTCGGATTATACCAGACATGCAGTTAGAAACAGGGTGGTATATGTGTACTTTGGATGTTTCTGCATTATATACCAACATCCCCCATTGGGCAGGTTTAGATGCCTTAGAATATTGATTAATCAAGTCCGAAGTATATCCACCAAGCTTCAATACACTTTTGCTCTGTTTGGCTGAGCATGTATTAACCAAAAATGTTATATACTACGGGAACAATTGTTATTTATAGACCAAAGGCACTGCAATGGGGGTCTCGTTTGCGCCGATCTGTGCCGATCTCTTCATGGCTTACATCAAGGAACAGATCATTTATGATAGAGTCCATAATAAATATATATATATATATATATATATATATATATATATGGATGAGATCGACATATGTAGGAGATATCTGGATGATGGTTGGTATGGAGGTATGACATTATATATCTCAAGGAGTTTGTCACATATTTGAATGAGAACAAATGGGGCATTCAGCTTACGATTACATTTGACATTGATAAAATCACTTTTTTAGATGTACTAGTAGCTAGTAATGCAGACCATATACTGACAACTGAGGTCTATCGGAAATACCAAGAGTACTACTCCTTGCTCTATGCCTCCAGCTTTCATCCTCCCCATATATGCAGAAACAGGGTCTATATCACGAAACTGAAAGTTATGAATGCCGAATACCGGAAGGCCGAACCTGGTAGGTCGAAAGTCGAGAATGTCAAAGCTGCAGAAACCCAAATTCTTTCCCAGGGAAAGAATTCAGTTGGCCGTTTCTGCGGCTTCGGCATTTTCGGACTGGGTCAAGGTAAGTGTACGAATGGGTAGTGACATACTTTAGGGTTACGGCGCGAGTCAGGTAAGTGTGCGATAGTGACAGACTTTAGGGTTAGGGCATGAGTCAGGTAAGTGTGCGGTAGTGACAGACTTTAGATCTAGGGTGTGGGTCAGCTAAGTGTGCAGTAGTGATGGACTTTAGGATTAGGGCTGGGTTAAGGTTAGTGCATAGATAGTGGTGTATGTTAAGTTTAGTGTAGGTTTTGAAGGTGTTTGGTGTGATTGTGTTATGTGTATGTTTTTCGGAACAGCAAATTTTTTCCCTGGAAAAAAATTCGCTGTTTTGAAATGTCGATGTTATCCGAATTCGATCTTCCAAATTCTAACTTATGGTGTTCGACATTTTGGAAGTTCGATTTCGTGATATAAACCCCAAAAATATTCCAATGTCGCAATTTTTACGTCTGTAGAGGATTTGTTCTGATGCTGAGACCTATCATACATATGAGTCTGATTTGGTTAATAGGTTCAGCGATCAAAGGTACAAGAAAGGGGACATCGCTCAAGGCAGACGTTGTGCTGCAAATCAAGATAGGGATACCCTACTCCAATATAGGGACAAAAAACAAAGCAATAATTCCCAAATCAGATCGGTGAACACCTATGGGAGAAACACGGATGTCCTCATTAACAGTGTCCACAGACATTGGAATATCCTATTAGCTGACACCAAGCTTAGTACATTGTTAAAGGATACATGTAATTTTTCCTTTAGAAGAGGGAAGAAAAATAAGTTATGTACCTACCATAACGTTCCATGTTAGTTGTCTTCATCTCGCCTTCCTTCTTGCTGTTTGGCTGTTTGGGTTTGAAGTCGATCCTCGGCTCCGACTCAGCCATCTTATATAGCGTGAGAGCTGTTTATTGGCTCGAGGCTACCCCTTATCCCAGAATACCCAGCGTCAGCTACCCAGATCTCATTTGTGATAGTGCACACTAGACATAAGTAGAGTAACCAGTTACCTAAAAACTGGTTGTCCAATACACCTAAACAAGGAAACAGTCATAAATTACCAGGCATGTGAAGTAAAAAGAAGTTATGTACCTACCATAACGTTCCATGTTAGTTGTCTTCATCTCACCTTCTTTCTCGCTGGTTGGGATCGGAGCCAATCCTCGGCTCCGACTCGGCCATCTACTATAGCTCAAGAGCTGTTTACTGGCTTGAGGCTACCCCTTATCCCATGATGCCTAGTGATAGCTACCCAGATCTCATTTGAAATAGCTAACCCCAGACATAGCCAGAGAATAAACCTGTCCAAACAAATAGGTTGAGTATACCTGTCATACTCTCTAAGTCAGTAGAGGAAACAAACCAGGGAACACTCAGCCAGTGAAACCAGAACTCCTCCCGGTCCAATAGGACAAGGGGATGGAAGGTGGGACGCAAGAAAGAAGGCGAGATGAAGACAACTAACATGGAACGTTATGGTAGGTACATAACTTCTTTACGTTATGTTGTCTATCTTGCCTTCGTTCTTGCTGGTTGGGACAGCATCCCTAGCACCTACAATCCTGGGTGGCTCATTGGAACAGACTCTTCAGAACAGTGGACCCAAAGTCAGCTCTGCTCCTGGAGACCATATCTAGCTTGTAATGGGAAATAAAGGTATGAGGATTTGCCCACGTAGCAGCTGCACAGATAGAATCCATGGGCAACCTAGATTGGAAGGCTACAGAGGTGGCCAAGGCCCTAGCAGAATGACCTTTTGGTTTAATAGGTAACTCTTTGTTTCTTAATTGATAAATGAAAGTAATAGTGTGAGACAACCACCTGGATAAGGTCACCTTGGAAACTGGGAGACCTTGTTTGCCTAGAGCATAGGAAAGTAATAGTTGGTCCGACTTCCTTATTTCTTTAGTCCTGTGCAGGTAAAAATGCAATTGTCTATGAACGTCCAATTGGTGTAATTTGTACTCTGCCTTGTTGGTGTGGTTAGGGAAAAACACAGGAAGGTCTATAGATTGGTTTAAATTATTTTCTGAGCAGACTTTCGGAAGAAATGACGGATTAGTCCTCAGAGCAACCCTGTCCTTATGAAAAACTAAGTATGAAGGACGAATACATAGAACCTGAAGTTCAGAGATGCGTCTGGCTGAAGTAATAGCTACCAGAAGGAGTGTCTTCCAAGATAGAAATTTAATGAAGCAGGATGCTGTTGGTTCAAAGGGGGGCAGAGTTAAGGAAGTTAGTACCAAATTAAGGTCCCAAGGAGGAGGGGGATCTCTCACTGGGGGCCTAAGGAGAGTAGTCCCTCTCAAAAAAGCTTTACAGAGCTTATGAGACATAATGTTTGAATTTGACAAACCAACATGAAAGTTAGAAATGGCCACTAATTGAACCCTGACTGTAGCAGAAGCAGACTCGAAATGAAAAAGTTGTGCTAGGAATTCCAGAATTTCGTGGACTGGGGCTGAAAAAGGATCCATGTTCCTAGCCTCTGCCCAACAAGAAAAACGTTTCCATTTACTAGCATAAGTTTTTCTGGTTGTGGACTTGTGAGAGGAGACAATAATCTCATGTACAGCCGGGGAAATGCTGGGAAGCCTGGCTAAGGTTGGAAGTGGAACAACCAAGCTGTAAGCTGGAGTGTTTGGAGGGATTGATGCAACCTGCCTGACTGATGAATCAGTAGGTCTGGAATCGGATCCAGAGTCCAGGGCTGATCGAGAAGGTAACGGTGCAGGAACGGGAACCATATCTGTCGAGGTCAGTAGGGGGCAATGAGGATCATTTTGCAACCCAACGATATTGCTTTCTGTATGAGTTTTGGAACCAGGGGAAATGGAGGAAAGGCATAAAGAAATACATGAGGCCAATCGTGGACTAGAGCGTCTCTGGGTGAGTGACCTGGAAGCGGAAGAAGGGAGAAGTAGTTGCTGCATTTGCTGTTGAAGGGGGTGGCCCCATTTGCGGAAGATAAGATCCGCAACTTCCTGATTCAGAGACCACTCATGAGGCATGAGGATAGCTCTGCTGAGCCTGTCCGCTATGACGTTGGACCTCCCAGGGATGTGCGTCGAAATCAGAAAATGTTGGGAGGAAATCGCCCACTGCCACAGTCTGAGTGCTTCTCGACACAGGGGGTAGGACCTGGTTCCGCCCTGCTTGTTGATGTACCACACCACTGACATGTTGTCTGTTTGAATTACAATGGTCCCAGAAGGAAGAGAGTCCTGAAGGGCTTGCAATGCTAGGAGCATGGCTCTCATTTCTAGGACGTTTATGTGCAGATGGTACTTGTGAGGCTGCCAAGTGCCTTGGACTGTCCTGCCCTGATAATGCCCCCCCACCCTATCAGGGAGGCATCTGTGGTCACTGTGGCTACCGGAGGGGGCTGAATGAAGGGTCTGCCCTGAGTCACTAGTGGGGAGACCATCCACCAGGAAAGGTGACTTTTGCATGCTTCTGTAATCATGATCGTGTGAGACATGGCCAGCTGTTGGAAAGATCACTGTGTAAACAGAAGCCACTGAAGGATCCTCATGTGAAAATGGGCCAGTGGGATTAGAAGAATGGCTGCTGCCATGGAACCCAGAGTTTGAAGGACGAACCTGACTTGGATTCTTTTGCTCTGCATCAGAATTTGTACTTGCTGATGAATTGTAGACACCCTTTCTGGCGATAGCCTTGCGGACATGTTCCTTGTGTCTAAGTCTGCACCTATGTAGGTGATAGATTGACAGGGCAACAAGGCAGATTTTTTCAAAGTTTATTGTAATGCCTAGCTGGGAGCAGATTGTGATTGTGTAGTCCCTGGCTTGAAGAAGTTGATGCCTGGTAGTAGCAGTGAGGAGCCAGTCGTCTAGATATGGAAACACCTGGAATTCTCAACGTCTCAGGAGAGCCATGACCACTGTCATACATTTGGGGAACACCCTGGGGGTTGTGGTGAGACCAAAGGGCACAGCTCTGAACTGGTAATGACTGGCTCCCAGCCGGAAGTGAAGAAATCTCCTGGAGCGCCTGTCCATCTTGATATGGTAGTACGCATCCTGAAAATCTATCGAGCACATCCAATTGTCTGGACCCAGAAAGGGTAGAATGGACTGTAGCGTGACCATCTGAAACTTTGTTCTTTGTACAGACGTGTTTAGTCTGCTGAGATCCAGAATCGGTCTCCAGTCCCCTGTCTTTTTTGGTACCAAAAAGAACCTTGAGTAAGTTCTGGATCCGTGCTGGTCTGCCGGGACTTCCTGGATGACTCTTTTTTCTAGCAGTTTTGAAACTTCTATTACTGCTTGGTCCTTCAGATTGAGTGGAACATCTGGAAGAGATTTCCTTGACGGTAAGGGGGGTTGACAGAAGGGAATTTTGTTACATCCGGATATAATGGACCGTACCCATCTGTCTTGCATTAAATCTTGCCAGGCTTTTGGGTACAGTGAAAGTCTTCCTCCGACTGCCTCCAGAGGTGTGCAGCCGGACAACTCTTCAAGGATGCTGAAAGGGCTTATCAGAGAAAGATTCTCTGTTGCCCTGGTTCTGCGAACCCCCTCTGCCACGAGGGTGGCATCTGTTGTTATTGTTTCCCCCTCTGCCCCTGGAGGAAAAATCGCTACGTGTGTCAGGCAAGACTCCCAGGGATTTTCGGAAACACATTTTGCCACTCTTCGTGACCTTTGGGGTATGGTCTAGAAGGAGTGGAAAAACGGACTCTCACGGCAGAGAGAGTCTTGCCTTCTTGCTCACACCTAGTCAAACTGTCTTTCACCTGTGGCCCAAAAAGAAAGGAACCATCAAAGGGGGTGTTGGTGAATGACGCTCGAAAGGGTTCCGCAAAATTACACAGCAGCATCCATGCATGCCTCCTAAGGGCCACACCCGTACCTGCGGCTCTACTCGCACCATCGGCTGCATAGGAAATGAGCCTCATGGAGGTGATAACTACAGAATTAAGCGTTGTCAGCTGGGAAGCTACTTTAGCTTGAGCCCCCTCAGCTGGTGGATCTTAAAGGGTATCTATGAGCTCTTTAAGGAGAGCCTTCTAAAGCCAGGTAAAAAGACATAAGTAGTTCAGTGACCTCATAGAAAAGGTCACTGAAGCGAACATTTGCTTCCCGTACCTGTCCATGGTCCTAGACTCCTTGTTAGGAGGATGGACAGACGAAGAGGTCTCTGCTAACTCTTTCTTGGTGGCTGCTGCTACCACCATGGCATGAACAGGAACACCTTTAGTAAGGAACTGCTTATCTTGGGGTACTGTGATGAACTTGCCAGGTCTCCTCAGAGTTGGTTCCACTGTATCCGGAGCTGACCAAGCCTTTTGAGCCACCACTGCCATAAGTGGATCGAAAGGCGCAGAAACACAGGAGGTGGAAGGTCGGGAACCGAACGCATCCAGAAATTCAGACTCATCCTCGGTAGGGGCTAAGGGATTCCAGTTCCCCCTCTTATTAAGCATTTCTAGGATGTCCGAGAAGGAAACATCTTCAGAGGGGGATCTCGGGGTCCCTTCTGATTTATCTAAGTCTGTATCAGAAGTGACAGACTCAGGGGAGTCAATGTGCTTCCTCTTACACTTCTTCTTACGAGGGGGCTCCTCTGAATGATTAGGGAAGGCCTCGGAAGAAGAGGAAACACCCAATGGGGTGCCCTGCAGCCCTGGTTCCCTAGGCTTGGGGTCTGGTGGAGGAGCAGAGGTTGGCACAGGCACTACAGGGGACGGAGCTGGTGGGACTGATAGTGGAGCTAACTCAGTGGCCAACACACTCCTCATGACATCAAAGGTGACCCTGCCACGATGCAGAGAAAGCTCCGGTTCCGAGGAAATCGGAATCTTTCTCCGCACAGAGGGAGACGGCTCTGAGGCCAATGTAGGAGCCGAGCTCACCTGCGCCAAAGCTCAGAGAGGGAGAACGGGGTCGGACAAGGGATCTGATGCCACTTGCCCCCTCGGAGCCGATGAGGGAGCTCCAGCACCCAGATCCCTCGACGGACAGCACCACCGAGGGGATCGGAGCCGATGACAGAACCAAAGGAGATACAGTTATCGGAGCTGACGGTTCCACTACTCGAACCCCAATGAACTCCGGCTCCGAACTTATTGGAGTCAGAGGAGGAACATCGATAGAAGTGGACGGAGCCAACACCTGTTGAGGAGGGCTGGACAACATCTTGGCAAGTGCCTGCGACTTTAGCAACCTACTGACCACTCTCTCCACATCGTGATCCGACATCCTAGAGGATCGAGAGGAATGAGAGGATCTATGACTGTGCTCGCTCTGAAGCAAGGGAGACTGTGGAGCCAAATGTACCGATTCCAATGAAGGGGACCTCAGCCTCTTGTGGCTCCGAAGTTTCTGATGGAGCCGACGGGGAGATAGTCTTATCGGTGCCAGCTGGAACCGAAGTAGAAGGTAGAGTCTGAACCGAGGACGGCTCCGAACTTGGAGCCAACGGCGTGGTAGATTTAGGGGATTTCCCAGGCTGAGAGGTCTTGGCCGGTGACCCCTAAGAATAAGCTTATTCTTACGCTCCTGCAGGACTCTTGGATTAAATACATGGCAGATAGAACAAGAGTCCTGCAGGTGCACAGCGCCTAAACAATAGATGCAAGAAGTGTGCCCATCTGTCAGAGACATTTTCTTACAGCATGAGTCACGCTTCTTGAATCCAGACACTTTGGATTCCTTTGACATCCTGAAGGAAGGAAACAACAAATACCACAACAGCTACCAAAGCAAAATACAGTCTACACAAAAACACACTGTACTACAAGACTATTGCTAAAGAATTTTTTTTTTAATAGGAAGGCCTCTAACTTAAACGGCTAACCTATGAAAGAAAGGTAGAAGGAAAGCCTCTAACCTAAATGGCTAACCTGACAAGAAAAGGATGGGGGGGGGGCTGGAGAGAACTTTCTAAGTTAAACAAGTTCTACAAGAAAGGAAGGGATACTACAACTAAACACTAGCTATCACAAAAAACAAGACTAAACGTTAATGATAAAACATTGAAAAAATATATTTCTAGAGTAAGAAAGTTATATGAAAAAACTTTATAAGAGCCTGAGCCAGGAAAACGACACCTTGCAGCTGAAGCGGTAAACAAGATCTGGGTAGCTATCGTTAGGCATCATGGGATAAGGGGTAGCCTCGAGCCAGTAAACAGCTCTCAAGCTATAGAAGATGGCCGAGTTGGAGCAGAGGATCAACTCCGATCCCAACCAGCAAGAACGAAGGCAAGATAGACAACTTAACATTAAAAGATACTCAGCCAGTGAAAACAAAAGGAACTCCTCTCAATCCTCTAGGAAGGGGGAAGGAGGGAGGGACGCAAGAAGGAAGGCGAGATGAAAACAACTAACATGGAACATTATGGTAGGTACATAACTTCTTTATGTTGTTGTCCATCTCGCCTTCATTCTTGCTGTTTGGGACAGCGTCCCTAGCACCTAAAATCCGGGGTGGCTCATTGGAACAGACTGTTCAGAACAGTAGAACCAAAGGAAGCTCTGCTCTGGGAGACCATATTCACCTTGTAATGAGACATAAAAGTATGAGGGTTTGCCCAAGTGGCAGCTGCACAGATTGAGTCTATGGACCACCTAGACTGAAAAGCTACAGAGGTGGCTAATGCTCTAGTAGAATGACCTTTTGATTTAGCTGGTAGCTCTTTATTTCATAACTGATAAATAAAGGCAATAGTATCAGATAACCATCTGGATAAGGTCACCTTAGAAACTGGAAGACCTTGTTTGTTGAAAGCATAAGAAAGAAATAACTGGTCTGACTTTCTTAGTTCCTTAGTTCTATGGAGGTAAAAATGCAATTGTCTGTGCACATCCAATTGGTGGAGCTTGTATTCTGCCTTGTTGCAGTGATTGGGAAAGAAAACTGGGAGATCTATGGATTGATTGAAATTTTTCTCTGAGCAGACTTTAGGAATAAAGGATGGATTGGTCCTCAGAGAAACTCTGTCCTTGTGAAACACCAGGTAAGGAGGATGAACACATAGTGCTTGAAGTTCTGAGACACGTCTAGCTGAAGTGATAGCAACCGGAAAAAGTGTCTTCCAAGAAACTAATTTTAAGGAACATGATGCTGCTGGTTCAAAGGGAGGCAAAATTAAGAAAGCTAAAACTAAATTGAGATCCCAAGGAGGAGGAGGATCTCTAACTGGGGGTCTAAGAAGAGATGTTCCTCTCATAAAGGCCTTGCAGAGCTTATGAGACATTATGCTAGAATTAAACATACCGATATGAAAATTAGAAAT
Source organism: Protopterus annectens (assembly GCF_019279795.1). Lineage (NCBI taxonomy): Eukaryota > Metazoa > Chordata > Ceratodontiformes > Protopteridae > Protopterus > Protopterus annectens. The sequence goes on from NC_056746.1 coordinate 958,757,956, forward strand.
GGCAGCTAGCTGTACTCTAATGGTAGCAGAAGCCGCACCAGACTGAAAATGTTCTGCTAGAAATTCAAGAATTTCATGGACTGGGGCTGAGAAAGGATCCAAATTTCTAGATTCTGCCCAGTAAGAAAACCATTTCCATTTACTAGCATACATTTTCCTTGTAGTAGACTTATGTGAGGAAACAATAATATCACAGACTCCTGGGGAGATACTGGAAAGCCTGGCTAAGGTTGGAAGTGGAGTAACCAAGCTGTGAGCTGGAGAGTTTGAAGGGATTGGTGCAACCCGCCTGATTGATGAACCAATATCCTGGCAGATCGATTTACTGCCAACTTCACCCCCCTCTCACCCCCTAAATGGCGCATCTCAATACCGGAAGATTGCCAAATTCCAGTAATAACGGACACACAGGTAAAAAACACACTCTCCAAAGCTAAGAATACAGCATCCATGGGACCAGATGACATCCCGGGCTGTGTACTACATGAACTGCAATATGAGCTAGCACCTCACCTAAGTGTCATGTTTAATCACAGCCTCATCTCAGGTTTTGTGCCCATTGAGTGGTGCAGAGCTACAGTTATCCCACTCCACAAGGGGGGTCCACCTTGGATCCCAGAAACTACTGTCCCATCAGTCTGACGAGCCTTATCTGCAAGGCCATGGAGCGTATTATCGTGGACCTTATAAACAAAGACATTGGCAACATTCAAACAGTGGACCCAACCCAGTTTGGGTTCGTGAAGGGCTGATCTTGTCTCCTGAACCTGACTGACTTCTTCAAATCAGTTTCCAGAGCCATGGACAAGGGTAAGGTGGTCCACACAGCCTATCTAGATCTTGCCAAGGCCTTTGACACCATCCCCCATTCTGGAATCATAGATAAACTTACTAAGCTGGGCATTAATCCCTATGTCACCCAATGGGTTGCTAACTTGCTTACTGATAGAACCCACACTGTAAAAGTAGCCGACTCCAAAGCCATCTCCAGACAAGTGACAAGTGGAGTACCTCAGGGTTCAGTCCTGGGACCGCTCTTGTTTAGCATCTAAGTACAGGGCAACACTAAGGGACTATGGCTAACAAAGTTCGCAGATGACTGCAAACTAGGAGCCATTACTGAATCCCCAGATGATGTGGATACTTTACAAAAGGGCCTTACAGAAACAGATGCTTGGTGCCAGAGCCATGGGCTCAAGCTCAGTGCCAAGAAATGTATAGTTATCCCCTTTGGGAAAAAACATGTACCCGTGAATTACCATATAGGTGGCAGGACACTAAACACCGGAAGTGTGATAAGAGACTTAGGGACACAGGTGGACAGTGGTCTCACCTTCGATAACCACATTGCCACAACAGTCAGGAAATCCTTCTATGTGGCACACCTCATCACTAAGGGCTTTTCATCTAGAAAAAAGGAGGTCATTGTCCCACTGTACTCATCCCTCATTAGACCCATTATAGAATACAACGCCCCATTTGGTATGTACCTCTCAAGACATCTGCACCAACTGGAAAGGCCGCAGAAATACCTCACTAAAAGAATCACAAGCCTAAAGCAGATGCCCTACACTGACAACCTTAAAAAACTCCAGCTATACTCTGTCACATATCGTCTTCTCAGAGGCGATCTCTGCTTAACATACAAGGCCATGTCAAATCCAGAGCTGTTGGACATGCTACACTTAAAGAAATCCCATTCCCTCAGAGCCACACGCTCCATGGATCTAAACATTGTCATCACAATAAACAAAACATGCTGGAGGGATAGGTTCCTAACCCAGAGACTCCCCAGATTCTGGAATAGATTGCCCATACATGTCAAGCAGAGTGCCTCTTTGGCCCTCTTCAAAAGGAACCTTGACGACTGGATGGGAGAAAGGAAATTCACCCTGGGGATCACGTCAGTCGCCCTGCTAGACAGGGGTCCAGGGAAGTAAATAGTGTGGGAAGAAATAGCCAGGGAATTGTTATGGCTAGGCTTGTATAGGCCCTAGGGCTGATAGCCTAGTACCAGCCTATGAACCTATGAACCTATAATCAGAAGATCTGGAACTGGGTCCAAAATCCACGGTTGATCCAGAAGGTGGAGGTGCAGGAACTGGAACCATATCTGTCGAGGCCAATATAGGGCAATGAGGATCATTTTGCAACCCAACGATTTTGCTTTCTGTATGAGTCTTGGTATTAGGGGAAAAGGGGGAAAAACGTAAAGGAGTCCTTGAGGACAATCGTGGACTAGAGCATCTCTGGGTATATGACCTGGAAGAGGAAGTAGGGAGAAGTAGCTGCTGCATTTGTTGTTGAGAGGAGTGGCAAATAGATCGCAGCAAGGCTGTCCCCATTTGCAGAAGATAAGATCCGCAACTTCCTGATTCAGAGACCACTCGTAGGCATGAGGATAGCTCTGCTGAGCCAGTCCGCTATGACGATGGATTTCCCAGGGATGTGCATTGCTATCAGAAAACATTGGGAGGAAATCGCCCATTGCCACAGTCTGAGTGCTTCTCGACACAAGGGGTAAGACCTGGTCCCGCCCTGTTTGTTGATGTACCACACCACTGACATGTTGTCCGTTTGGATTGCAATGGTCCCGGAAGGAAGAGAGTCTTGAAGGGCTTGCAATGCTAGGAGCACCGCACTCATTTCTAGGACATTGATATGCAGATGGTACTAGCGAGGTTGCCAAGTGTCTTGGACTGTCCTGCCTAGATAATGCCCCCCTCACCCTATCAGGGAGGCGTCCATGGTCACTGTGGCTACCAGAGGGGGTTGTATGAAAGGTCTGCCCTGAATTACTAGTGGGGAGACCATCCACCAAGAAAGGTGCCTTTTGCATGTTTCTGTGATCAGGATCATGTGAGACATGGGTAGCTCCTGGAAAGACCACTGCGTGAAAAGAAGCCACTGAAGGAGTCTCATTTGGAAACGCGCTAATGGGACAAGAAGAATGGCAGCTGCCATGGAGCCAAGAGCTTGGAGGACATATCTGACTTGAATCCTTTTGCTCTGCATTATAATTAACACTTGTTGATGAATAGTGGAAACTCTTTCCTGTGGTAATCTTGCAAACATTTCTTTTGTGTTTAATTCTGCTCCTATGTATGTGACAGACTGACAGAGCAACAAGGCAGATTTTTAAAAATTTACTGTAATGCCTAGTTGAGTGCATGATGTGATTGTATAATCCCATGCCTCTAAGAGTTGATGTCAGGAGCCAGTCGTCTAGATAGGGAAACACCTGGAATCCTTGATGCCTCAGGTGAGCCGTGACTACTGCCATACACTTGGTGAACACCCTGGGGGCTGAGGTGAGACCAAAGGACAGAGCTCTGAACTGGTAATGACTGGCCCCTACCTGGAAGTGAAGAAATCTCCTGGAGTGTCTGTCCATCTTGATATGGTAGTACACGTCCTGAAGATCTGTCAAACACATCCAATTGTCCTGACCCAGAAAAGGGAAAATAGACTGCAGTGTCACCATCCGGAACTTCTGTTTTTGTACAGATTTGCTCAATCTGTTGAGATCCAGTATTGGTCTCCAGTCCCCTGTCTTTTTTGGTACTAAAAAGAATCTTGAGTAAGTTCCGGATCCTAGTTGGTCTGCAGGGACTTCTTGAATGGCTCTTTTTTCTAGCAGTCTTGAAACTTCTGTGACTGCTTGATCCCTTAAATTGGGTGGGACATTTGGGATGGACTTTTTTGATTCTATGGGGGATTTATGGAAGGGAATTTTGTAACCTCCGGATATAATGGATAGTATCCATCTGTCTCTTGTTATATTTTGCCAGGCTTTTGGGTACGGCAAAAGTCTTACCCCGACTGCCTTCAGAGGTGAGCAGGTGGGCAACCCTTCAGGGATGCTGGAAGGGCTTTGTAGAGAAGGTTTCTCTGTCACCCTGGTTTTGCGGTCCCCCTCTGCCACGACGGCGGCATCTGCTGCTGTTGTTTCCCCCTCTGCCCCTGGGGGAAAAATCGCCACGTGTGTCAGGCAAGGGTCCCTGGGATTTTTGGAACCACATCTTTCCGCTCTTCTGACCCTTGGGATAAGGTCTGGAATGGGTGGAAAAATGGACTCCAACAGCAGAGAGAGTCTTGCCTTCCTGCTCACACCTGGTCAACGTGTCTTTCACCTGAGGCCCAAAGAGAAAGAAGCCATCAAAGGGAGTACTGGTGAAGGACGCTTGAAAGGGTTCCACAAACTGACACAGCAGCATCAAAGCATGTCTCCTGAGAGCCACACATGTCCCTGTGGCTCTGCTCGCTCCATCGCCTGCATAGGAAATCAGCCTCATGTAGGGGTTGACTATGGAATTAAGAGTTGCAAGCTGAGAAGGTAATTTGGCTGGTACTCCTTCAGCTGTAGGATCTTGAAGGGTATCTCCAAGCTCTTTCAGGAGATCCCTTTGAAGATGTGTAAAATGGCATAGATAATTCAGGGACCTCATTGAAAAGATTGCTGAAGCAAACATTCACTTTCCATATCTGTCCATCGTCTGAGACTCTTTGTTTGGAGGATGAACAGATGAAGTGGTTTCTCTTAACTCTTTCTTTGTGGCTGCTGCTACCACCATGGCATCAACGGGCACACCTTTGGAGAGGAATTGTTTGTCCTCGGGGGCTGTAATAAATTTGTTTGGTCTCCTCAGAGTAGGTTCCACAGAATCTGGAGCTGACCAAGCCTTTTGAGCCACTACAGACATGAGTGGATCGAAAGGAGGAGTAACGAGTGGTGTGCCTCAGGGCTCTGTCCTGGGGCCCCTCCTGTTTGGCATATACTTCTCAGAAGTACAGGCAAGCAGGGAAGGGCTGTGGCTGACTAAGTTTGCGGGCGACTGCAAACTGGGTGCTATAACAGAGTCTCTGGCCGACATGGAGATCTTCCAGAAGGGCCTAAATGAGACTGACGCATGGTGTCAAAGCCATGGTTTCAAGCTAAATGCAAAAAAATGCATAGTAATCCCCTTAGGAAAAAACAGAGTACCTGCAAACTACAACATAGGAGGTAATCCCCTGAAATCTGCAAAAGAAATAAAGGATCTAGGGACCCAAGTAGACAGTCAACTTTCCTTTGATAACCATGTTGCCAAAGTGGTTAGAAAATCCTTCTATGTGACCCATCTGATCACGAAAGGGTTCGCATCAAGATTTAAGGATGTAATAGTGCCCCTCTACTCTTCCCTCATCAGACCTATTATTGAGTACAATGCACCAATTGGAATGTACCTGGCTAGACATCTCCAGCAGCTGGAGAGACCACAGAGGTGCCTAACTAAGAGGATTACTGGCCTCAAACAGTTGCCCTATGCAGCACGATTGAAAAAGCTAAGACTGTTCTCTGTTGCATACCGCTTTCTCAGAGGCGATCTCTGTCTAACGTACAGAGCCATGTCCAACCCAGAATTGTTGAACATGCTCCATCTTAGCAAAACCAAATCTACTCGAGCTACACGCTCTATGGATATAAACCTCAACACAACAATGAACAGAACATGCTGGAGGGATAAATTCCCTTCGCAGAGACTTCCCTTACTATGGAACAGGGTCCCGATCTGCATAAGACAGAGCCCCTCACTATCACTCTTCAAGAGGAACCTTGATGAGTGGATGGGTAACAGAAAGTTCACACCGGGGATCACACCAACAGCGCTACTAGATAGGGGCTAAGGGTACTAGCTGCTAGTACAAGGGTCTAGGGAACTACTAAAGGGGCGGTGAATACCACACAATGTGGCTGGGCTAATATATGCCTTCAGGTATATAGCCCAGTACCAACCTATGAACCTATACCCAGGAGGTGGAAGGTCGGGAACCGAATGTGTCCAGGTATACAGACTCATCCTCGGTAGGGGCTAGGGAAGTCCAGCCCCCCCTCTGTTTAAGCATTTCAAGGATGTCCGAAAAGGAAACATCATCAGAGAGGGACCTTGGGGACCTTTCCGATTCATCCATGTCTGTATCTGAGGTGACAGACTCAGGTGAGTCTATGTGCTTCCTCTTGCACTTCTTTTTCTGGATAGGCTCTTCCAAGTGATCAGGGGAGGCTTCGGAAGAAGAGGGATCACCCAATGGGGTGTCCTGGGGCATACGTTCACTACGCTTGGGGTCTGGAGGAGGAGTAGAGGTTAGAACAGACACTAAGGAGGGAGGAACCGATGGAGCTGGCAGTAGAGCTGTTTCGGGGGACAGCACACTCCGCATGACTTTGAAGGTGTCCCAACCTCTAGGCAGAGAAAGCTCCGGCTCCAAAGAGACAGGAGTCCTTCTCCGTGCCGTGGGTGATGGCTCTGAGGCCGATGTTGGAGCCGAGCTCACCTGCGCCGAAGCTCCGAGGGGGAGAACGGGGTCGGACAAGGGTCAGATGCCACCACCCCCCTTAGGAGCTGACGAGAGAGCCCCAGCACCCAGATACCTCGATAGAAGGTACAATTGAGGTAATCGGAGCCATCATCAGAACTGAAGGAGAGATGATGATCGGCACCAAAGGTTCTACTACCTGCAGATCCATGGTCTCTGGCTCTGAGCTAAATGTAGTCAGAGGAGGAACGGAAATAAAGGCGGTTGGAGCCGATACCTGCTGAGGTGGGCTGGACAGTAATTTAGCCAGGGCCGGTGACTTAAGCAACCTATTTACTACTCTCTCCACATCAAGATCTGATAATCTAGAGGATCGAGAGGAGTGGGAAGAATGATGGATACTTTCACTCTGTAACAAGAGTGACTGAGGTGCCCAGTGGATGGGCTCCAAGGACGGATACCTCAGTCTCTTATAGCTCAGAGACAGCTCCGAAATAGTAGATGGAGCCGACGGAGGAGTTGCCTTGTCGGTGCCAGCCGGCACTGACATTCTTGGTTGGTCAAGTAAAGGAGTTGGCTCTGAAGGTGGAGCCAACAGCTTGACAGACTTAGGGGATTTTGCTGGCTGAGTACTTTTAGTCGGAGAATCCTGAGGCTTCAGTAATCCCCGAAGGATTAATTTGTTTTTGCGCTCCTGCAGGACCCTTGGACTAAAAGCATGACATATAGAACAGGAGTCCTGCAGGTGAACAGCACCCAAACCATGTACACAACTAATGTGCCCATCTGTCAGAAACATTTTCTGACAGCATGAGTCACACTTTCTGAAGCCAGATACTTTGGTATCTTTAGACATTTTCCTAACAACAACAAACTAAAGAACCACAATAACAATAAGAAAAAAAGTTATAATAATTATTACAACTTAAACGGCTAACCTAATAGAGGGGGGGGTCCTCTCTTAGTTAAAACGAGTTCAAGGGAAAAGAGGCTTGCAGAAAGGAGCAACTGCCAACAAAGCACACACACACACACACAATATAAGGCGATAAAGGGTATAAGTACTAAGACACTAAGGTTAATACCACTTTTACAATTAAAATTTTACAATAACAGCAAAAATATGTAATAAAAAACAATACTAAGCCTGAGCCAGTAATGAAGCAACCTCGCAGCTGAAGTGGCAAACGAGATCTGGGTAGCTGATGCTTTGCATTCTGGGATAAGGGGTAGCTTCGAGCCAGTAAACAGCTCTCGAGCTATAGAAGATGGCCGAGTCGGAGCTGAGGATCGGCTCCGAACCCAAACAGCCAAACAGCAAGAATGAAGGCAAGATGGACAACTTAATATCATTGATTCATTTGTGAATCATTATAAACTAGTGAACAGATTTGACAACAGCCCTAAACAAATAATTTTGGAAGGTGGGCCCTTGCAGGGATGCTTCCCATGCGGACACTGCACCCATTGTAAGAATATGTCTAAGACGAAAGAATTTACCAGTAAAAATATTGGACAAATGTTCTCTATAAAGTTTTTTGCCAATTGCCAGTCTGAATGGGTGATTTACATGGCCTCCTGTAACTGTTCAGCCTTCTATGTGGGACAAACATCCAGGTGTGTCAAATTCAGAATATCAGAACACTTCAGTGATATTAGAACTGGAAACTAACAAGTGTGCTTTATAAACATACACAAAACACCCCAAAGCCACATTTAGATTTACAGTGATTGATAGAATACAGCGAAACAGTAATAACAAATCAGGATGGCATCAGTTATTAAACAATATGGAGAAAAAATGGATTATTAAATTGGGTGCCCTGTTTCCCCCAGGCTTGAATGAATATCTTTAATGAAGGATGCAATTTACACCAACTTACTTCAGGTGGTGCTATACTATATATATTTGCTTGTATGCTTATTTAATTTAATGCACTGAAGAAGGCTTGACAGCCGAAACCAGTTTGCTTTATTCTTGGCTAAATATCTCCCCAATAAATTATTTTATGCTTGTCACTGTTTGCTGGCTCTACAGTTTTTGTTCCTTTTTTTACCATCACAGAGGAGACAAACAGCTGAATGGCTTTCTTGAAAAATTTTGTTTTTTGTCGAGTAATTTCTGTGTTTCCTGTGGACAGCCAGAGTATGAAGGATTCCTTCTTTATTGTTTTGGGGTTTAGGGAAGAAAACAAGGAGAGTAACAGACTGGCTAAATGTGAACACTGAAACCACTTTAGGCATAAAAGAAGGATTTGTTCTAAATAAAAAAAACACTGCCCTTGTGAAAAAATGAGGTAGGGTTGACTCACCATAAGAGCATGTAACTCAGATACCATTTTTCCAGAAGTAAGAGCAATGAGTAAAACCGTCTTCCATGTAAAGAACCTCAAATTAGTCTGATGAACTGGTTTGAATTAAGAATAATTACCTTTTCCAGTAACAAGTTGAAATCCCACGGAAAAGTCACCTGTTTTTCTAGGTGGACAGGTATGTAAAATCCCTTTCAAAAACTGCTCGACTTAAGGACATAAAAAGTAGGGTGATCCAATGGCAGACACGTAGAAATGACTGACAAGATGAGCCTTGACAGAGAAGAAAGGAAAGGTCAGAGGACAATGGCTCACACAAATAATCAAGAACCAAGACAAATGGGCTTTAAAAGGGTCTTGGTTCTTGAACTGGCACCAAGAAGCTTTTTCCACTTAGACCTATGTGATTTTCAAATATCATTTTTTAGCCTCCTTTAGTAACTATTGCATGTCCTCAAAAAAGTTGCTTAAAATGTATCAAAACTATCATCCAGGCAGTCATCTGAAGAGTTTTTAGGTTGGGGTGTATCAAACAACCCCTGTCTTATGTAAATAAAGTTAGTCTGTGAGGAAGCTTGTAATTGCCCCTGTCCAGTTTCAAAAGAAGGGAGAACCACTGTTGAACAACCAAAAGAAAGTCACCACCACAATTCTTGGACGGTCAGTTTGTATCTTTAGAAGAGTCCTGAAAATCAATGGAAAGGGTGGAAAAGCACAGATGAACGTTTCCATCCATGGGAATGAGAAAGCATCTGTCTTATAGGCCTGTTTGCAAGGAATCCTGGAACAAAATTTCTTTACCTGTCTGTATTGAAAGGACTGAGTAGCAATTTGAGAATACTTGTTAAGGACCCTTGCCAAATAGAAAAAGAGTCTGCAAATATAAGACAATCATCCACATTTGGGAAATAAGTGACTGCCTTGAAGTCTAAAATAATCAATTACTGTAGCCAGAAACTTCTTAAATATTTTTATCCATGGAGTAGTAGATAGTCCAAAGGTAAGACAGAGAAATGATAGTGGAAGCCAGATACAGAAAAGCTTAAGAAAAGCATGAAATGTTTGCTAATGGGAATGTGATGGTAAGCATGTTTTTAAGTCAAGCTTTACCATGAACACTGGTAAAGAGATAAGAGATAACAGGTTTGAAGGGATAACATTTTGGACTTTGAAAACTTTACAAAAAGATAGAGATGATAGGTCTAGCAAAGGTCTTCAACTTCCCTCTTTCTTGAGCAACAACAACAGCACAACCTGGAATAAAGCCCTTTGCTTATCTAGCTGGAAGGCAGTGGTTCTGTGGCACCCTGAGACAACATCTGTTACAGAAGTGGAGGAAACAGAGGTATTTGGTATACTGGGCAAGAAGGAATCCTCTGGAAAGGAAGGAGGGACCCCCACTGCCAAATGTACCCTTGTTAAATGACTTTCAAGACCAATTTGTCTGAAATAATGTGGTGTCACTGAGAAAGGTGAAGACTCAGAAACAGGAAGAAATTGCTAGGGTGGGACGGAGTCTTAAGAGGCAAATTAGTCATTCTTACTCTTTGGACTGTCCTTGATTTTGAGAGGCTTTTCTTTTCTTTTGGAGCCTCCTTGCCATATTTTTATATTCTGTTTTCTGGCACCTTGCTGCTTAAACTGTTTTTTTAAGGAAGCAAAAGTGGAAGGAAAACTTTTATTAGCTTTAAGAAAGGAGGGTAGGATGATTTGGGTCACCCCTTAAATCAGTTTTCCCTTTCTTCAAATCTCCCAAGTATCTTATCTGCAAAAGGGTCAAACAGAACTTCCTTGTAGAGAAGACTTTAAAATCTCAGTCTTTACATCTTCTGGTAGGCTTTGAGAACAAGATCAAGCAGATTTCCTCATGGACTGATCCAGTGGCAGCAGCTCTGGAGACAGTATCAGCAGCAACATATGAACACTTTAAAGAATGTTTGATAACACGAGAAGCAGCTAAAATTGAGGCAAATTCTTCCACTCAGAAGGGAAAAGTTTGTGATTAATTTTTTTCACATTCTCAAAAGACAGAAGCAAAAACTTTAACGTGAACTTGGCAGTTAAAATTCTGAATGTTAAAGTGACAGAAAAAAAACCTGTCTTCTCAAACTGTGCAAAACTTTTCCATTTTTGTCAGAGGGAATGGACTTAGTATTTGCAATCTGTTTAGCAGGTGCAATTCTAGATAAGGAAATCACTTCAGGGTCTGATTTAGGGTTAGAAAACAGATATTTGTAAGTCTAACATACCTTAGGTAACCTACTTTTTAGGAGCAGGAGGTCGACAGTCAGGTAAGTCTGCAAGCTGTTAGGAAAACATCCTCTAGAGCAGGTAAAACAGGAGAGACAGATGCAGGTTATGGAATATCCAACTGCAACAAATACCTGAGAAATAGGAATTTCATTCTGTCCCCACTCAAAATACCTTTTTCATTTTAAAGTCTCAATCAATGCTAAGAGTTCTGGAGGGAAATCTGAAGCAACACTTTCCTCAGAATCAGAGACTTCATCTTCTGAAGAAACACTGGAGAAAAATATTCTCCCTCTAGTCCTTGCTCTTCTAACCAAAAATCAGGATCTGGAAGAGAAGGAACTCTTTTTTTCTGCCAAAAGAGAAGCCAGTGGAGTTAAATGCAGAAATGAATTCCCTAACAAATCCCTGTAAATCTTCCCTGTCCATAAAAACTGATACACTAGAAACTGAGGCAGATGGAAGTAGATCTGACACTGAAAGACTCCTTACTAATACTGTTTTTCTTGCAGAAGGGGTATGGAATAACCAAGCAGCCTGGTAACTACTCTATGAGTTCAGTTGAAAAAGAAGCCATGAATATAAGCAGCAGAACTTGGAAGAATCAGGTAAACCTTATAACAGCAAAAAAAAAATTATGGTTTTGAGGTTAGAAAATACACTGACAGTCCCCTGAAGGCACAAAGACCTGCCCTGTACACATACAATTCTACAGCAAATTGGAAATAAAGTATAACAATACATTTACACAGTTTGTTCACATAAGCATTCACAAGTACAAAAAACCCTAAATAATGACAGTCCAAAAAATTATTTTCCTAACAAATTATTTTATACAAAAATACTAGTTTTTCTAAGAAAAAAAAAAGCAGTGAGAGGTTTTCTCTAGCAGGAAATTTTATCTGCCCAGTTTTGATAAACCTCTTATTGAACATCAGTACTTTAAAAGCCAGAGATGGAGTACACCTCAGTGGAAAGAAAGTTCTGATATTTTAAAGCTCTTACTGCCTATTTATATGGAGTTGTGCTCAAGCTTCTGGCAGTTAAGGCATGCGGAAGTTGCTCTTAAGCTTTGAAAAGCTAGATGGTTAGACCAATCCTTGGCAGGATATAACCTGAATAGTTTCAGCTAGAGTAACAATGTTCTAATGATGAACATTGGGGGCAAACAGGCAAAAGAACATCTGCCAGTTATGTCAAGCTTTGCCCTCAAATAGCCAGCTGCTCATTTCATGACAAAAATGAATAAAAAGTGATACAGGGAACCAACAGCTCCTTTAGATAAACAGAACAGATATATGTTATCTTAAATATATAGCTTCATTTTTTCCCAGGACTGAACTTCAGTCTACCTTTATTCATTCAAATAAGGATGAGATCCAAACATTTTTTAAGCTTTCAAATTTTAATATAAAGTCCTGAAGAAATGAAACGTACAAATGGATATCATCAGCAATACTGAATCATTTTAGGTGTACTTGCTGAATAATCTGAGAGCAGTTCCATAAGTAGCAGCTTGAACAAAATATATATATATATTTTTCCCAACAAAACAAGAGTCATATGGGTGTCCATGTTCCTTTGTCCTTTTACAAAACTAAAAACAACCTTGAGTATAAACCAGTCAAAACAAAGAACAGCTTCTCTCTCAATGCTATTTTTAAATTAAACATGCCTGTAAGATAAGATATATCACAAACCTAAGCAGGCTAAGATGTCATTGCTAGCATGGTTGTGAAAACCCAGGCTAGTTTTGAGGGGGAGGTGTAACAGTCACCCAATATTCCTCTAAACTATAATTTTCTTGAATTAGTAGCCAGTAACTCATCAATGTAGCTGGATAAACCAAATAATGAAGATAGGGACACTGCACTATTACTAAAAGTACCCACAGTGTATTATATTTTTACAGATGAATTTCTCTAAGTTGTACCTGACACTCTTCATTTGCCATCTATTAAAGCATCATCTAATTATGTTCCTTATAGAAACATGCATAAATCTGACTGGTGGGAGAGTACATGAAAAAAAAAACCTCTTGTGACTGTTGTTAATGACCATTTTCTAGCTTAAAAGCACATTAGAAATAAAAAAAATATGTAATCTCACAAGGAAGATAAGCATACATAATGGATTACCAATAAATAACTATTATGATAAAGGCTGTAAGGTTCAGTAATTTATGCTACTGAATTTTCAAAGGGAAATTCTGACAAACACTTAGAAAAGAGATGGCTGCCACTGCCTTTGTAAGTATCACTCCATCAACACTAACAAAGGTAGACTCAAGTGGAGATACAACCCTTTCACAGAAGAATTACTTGAAAATAATGCCAATGAGTGCCACCTGGGGATAAGAAAAAAGAAGACTGTGACAGTCGAGAAACCTCAGAAGAATATATATTGCTCCCCAATATATTTCAACCTGTTTTTGACGCCTATCAATGATTAGATGAACTTGGAGTAGGCTGGAGTAGACAGTTCTTTGACAGTCAGCTGGAAAAACTGTCATTTTTCTGCCAGTTCACTGCAAATGCTCATTCCTGTAAAAGGGCTGCTTAAAGGCTGAGTTTTCCTTATCTCTACAGAGTAGCACCCCAAGATGATTATAACATTAACAGCAATGTAGGGGGCTCAGTCTCCTGCAGGCAAATTATGGGGGAAGCTTTGCCCCTCACAGAAAACATGTTCTTAAAAAACAATAGAAAACATGCTCTTAAAAAACAAATTTTGGAAACATGATCATTGACTGAAACTGCATTTGACTAGCATGTTTTCAAGGAACTAACCTAGATCCCTGGAGGCAGTATGGAGATGATAGTTAAAGCCCTTCACATAAAACACTTGCTAAAGCCCTTCACATAAAACACTTGCATGTTAGGTCAGCCATTTTTAATTTGACCAAGTAATGTGTCAAGCAAATAACATACAACTGTAATAACAATATGAAAGGTTTACCTTAGCAGAGTTTTTTGTAGCTGCTGGAAGGGATATATCAGATTCATTTCCACTTTCTGACTCTGAATTTGACAGGTCTTTGTAATTTGCTTTTCTAGCTGCAGTTCGTCGTGGCTGTCTGGTTCTATTGGGCTGTGCAACAACATCCTGTTTCGTCTCCATCTTTTGTTTAAAATGGCCTGTCTATAAAATAAAAAGAAAGAACAGTCAAATAAGAAAATACAATGAATAATAGGTAGAATATACAGAAATTATGATTGTGTAAGAACTAACTGTAACAGTAGACGTGCAAATAGATCATAGCTGCAGTTTTCCTCACATATGGGATGCATCCTGCCAAGGATACCAGTCATCCACCCAGTCTGCAAAAGCTGAGGCAACTTCAGCACATGCTGTAGTCTGACCTGTGACCCATGCACAAGGCTATGTACAAGTACTTGCAGGTTGTACGAGTGCAAAAACTGTGGCTGGCACTCATGAGAAGATAGACACAGTCTTAACACATAGAGGGGAAGAGAAAGAAGGGATCCACCTTGGCTGAAAAAGGAAATGAAAAAAAAAGAAGGAACGGATGGTGTATATTACTGCAACAGTGATGTACTTGAACATATACAGTTGTGGTAATATAACTGTGGTGGTGGTGCTGCGGTAGCGTTGTCGCCTCCCAGTAAGACGTTGTCCTGTTCGATTCTCAGCTAGAGTGTCTTCTGTGTGGAGACATGTGTGAATGGGTGTACCTTTGTTGAAGGTTGTGTGTCAGACCTGGCAACTCGGCATGTAAAAATCTACTGACAATCATTAGCGGACCGGAGTTCCGCTGTGGCAACCCCTAACCGGGAAAAGCCGAAAGACAGAACAACAACAACAACAACAACTGTACTATTTTATTCATTAGGTCACTGTTATAATAGTCCTCACTTATAGGATAAATCTCAAAACATTTAGGAGGAAGGGGTGCAGGCTTAAACAAAAGAGCTAGAGTCCAGCAAATCTTGAAAAATACTCCTGTCAAAATCAGCTATAGCTCTGGAAAAGGCATCTTAATTTGTAGTGTTTTGATAGAGTACAGAAGATCAGGTAGCTACTTCTAGAATGGATTCTGAATGTATGCCTTTGGAAAAAAAATAGTTAAAGAGGAAGCCATAGATTTAGTGGAATGGGCTTTCACTTGCCTCCAAGTTATTTGCAATGAAAAAGTAACAAAAATAAACAGAAAGGGAAAGCCACACAGAAATGCTATGTTTAGTGACTGGAATACTAAGTTTCTTTCATTTTTTTAGGAAATGAAAAGTTGGCCAGACTTTCTAATGGGTTTTGTCTTCTTTAGGGGGTCTATATTATAATCTCGAAAGTTTAATGCTTCAAATCACTAAAGATCGAACTTTAGTGATCGAGCCATTAAACCATCGAAACCCTACAAAATCCTAAAAAATGAAGAAAAAAATATAAAGGGTGTTTAGGCAGGGGGGCAATCCCCCCTGCACCCCACACACTCCCCGCTACTTAAATATACCAACTCCTAAATTGCACTTTGGTGCAGAAAGGGAATATTTCCCTTTCCTACACTGTAGCATGATCTCAGAGTTGGTATATTTAAGTAGCAGGGGCTGTAGGGGGTGCAGGGAGGCATGCCCCCCTGCTTAAACCCGTCAGGGTAAGTTTTTGATGTTTGAATTTTTTTTTTGTTTATCTTCGAAGTTATGGAACTTCGATGATTTGGTGTTGACCATTTTGTATTTGATGTTCTGTAACTTCGAGACTATAATATAGACCTTTCTCTAGATATAGTCTGTTTTCTGTGGACATCTAACAAGGGAAGGATTCATTCCCCTTATTCTGAGGATTGGGAAAGAAAGCTGGAAGTTGAATCAATTGATTCAAAGACAACTCTGTAACCACCTTAGTCATAAAGGAAGAATTAGTTCCAAGTCTAACCTTGTCTCTATGGAGGACTAACAAAGGAGGAGAACACGCAAGAACCTACAACTCAGAGACCCTTTTGGCTGAGGTTAAGGCAACTAGCATGGTGTTTTACAAGTTAACAATTTCAAAGATGAAGAAGCAAGTTCAAAAGGAGATAAAAAGAAGTTATGTACTCACCATAATGTTCCATGTGAGTTGTTTATCTTGCCTTTATTCTCACTGATGGGTTCTGAGTCAATCCTCGGCTCCAACACGGCTGATAGCAAAGCTAAAGGTTTGCCAGTAACTCGAGACCAAGCCCCTTATCCCAGGATGCACTGCTGGAATTATCTCACATCTAGTTTGCCACGGGACAGATCTCGGTGTTCCAGATATCTCGGACCAATATTAATCAATAGCTTCATAAGTTTAAAAACTTTTTTCTTGACTTTCTTGATAGGATAGTATATATATATATATATATATATATATATATATATATATATATATATATATATATATATATATATATATATATATATATATTATATATAAAATCTATATAGTTTTAGACTTAGATTTAATTTTATTCTTAGGAGTACTTTGATAGATAATTTCTTGAGTGTGTTGCTTATATTGCTTAAAAATTGTTTAAATTGATAATAGAGATGTCAGATGAGAAAGAGAAGCCACATCCTAAATCTGGCTTAAAAAAATGTCTGGATTGTGGACAAAAAATGTCAGTCACTGACAGGCATGTTCAGTGTGTTTATTGTCTGGGGGCTTTATACCTCGAAGATTCTTGTAGTGTCTGTCACTCCTTCTCTTCCAGGGTACTTTTAGAGAGAAGGAGGAAATTAGTGAATAGGGGTTTACTTCAGCATCCTTTCTCCGAAGCACTGGGTGACCAGGATGGTGATAGTAGATCCTCAAAGTCTTCCAAGTCTTCAAGTGACTCGAAAGCATCAAAAAAGGCTAAAAAAATGGAGGGTGTAGGGTCATCGGTTCCACTGTCCTCAGAACCGAGTGTCCCTTCTGTTCGGAGCCAGGTCACAGCTTTGGAGCCGGTTTCTGAGATTCCCTCATCTCCTCTGCTCCAATCAGCACCCTCCGTGCACTCCTCGAAGTCTTCTTCAAATGTCTTTTACAAAATATTACTCAGGTCCAAGGAGGAGAGATTGGATTCTAGGAGGAACCTGATGTGCTGGATGACTTTAAGAATCTGTTTGGCTCTCTAACCTGAAGAAAGAGGGGGATAAAACAGACAAGCTAAAATGGATGACAAATGTACTTTAAATGAAGTGAATGTTAGGTCTGAGTTGAACAGCTTACACAAATATTTGAGGTTAGTAGGGACCCTATTTGAGAAGGAGCCCGACTTCTACTGTGGCATCATATAGAAAATGTTTTCAATTTTGTAAATAAAAGATGTTAAGTTGTCAATCTCGCCTTCATTCTTGCTGGATGGGTTCGGAGCCGATCCTCGGCTCCTACTCGGCCTATACTAAAGCTCGAGAGCTATTTTTACCGGCTCGAGGCTCCCCTGTATCCCACAATGCTAGGCGCTAACTACCCAGATCTCGTTTGCCACTTCAGCTACAAGGTTGCGTTTTTGCCGGCTCTCAGGTTAGATTTATCAAAATCTCTTCTGGTAAGGTTTTTTCTTCCTTTTTGTAGTATTAGTTTTTCTATTAGACCCACTTTACCCCTCTAGTGTATCCCCACCTAGATAGCTCCCTTTTCAGGTTTGTTTATCTTGACCAACCCCACTCCTTAGATTACTAGGCCTTCGGCTAATTTTTAGTTTAAACATTAGCTTAATCTTAAGTTTATTTTAGTTAATTTTAGTATAAGATTTTCTATTTTTTCAGTGTAAACAGTCTCAGTCTTTGTGTGTGTGTGTGTGTGTGTCTAGACTGAGTAAGTTTGAGTGTGGGTGTTGGTTGGTGTGTTTGTGACTTGTCATCCCTGTCAGGATGTCTAAGGATTCCAGGGTTTCAGGCTTCAAGAAGTGTGACTCGTGCTGTCGGAAGATGTCTCTGACAGACGGTCACACTTCTTGTGTTTATTGCCTGGGCCTCTGCACCTGCAGGACTCTTGTTCTGTCTGCCATGCATTCAGTCCAAGAGTCCTGCAGGAACACAGGAACAAGCTTATTTTACGAGGCTTGTTGAAACCCGAAGGTTCCCCGACCAAGTCTACGTCGGGCAAACCTTCGAAGTCCACAAAACCGTCGACTCCAAGAACCGAGCCTTCGACTAGTGGTGCTCTTAGTGCTCCTACATTGGCTCCGGCTGGAGCCGATGCTACCAAGACTCAGTAGGCTACGATCATCGTGTCGGAACCGTCTGCGAGCCATAAGCGCTCCAGGTCTCCATCTTTGGAGTCAGTCCATTCGGCTCCGAGATCTCCTTTGCTTTCGGAGAGGAGCATCGGTCCCATTCCTCTCGGTTTTCCAGGCTTTCGGAACATGACCTCGAGAGGGTGGTTAGCAGACTCCTTAAGTCGCAGGCACTTGCCCAGATGCTTCAGAGCCCTTCTCAACAGACAGCAGCTATCCCCATTTTATCGTCGATTCCTCCTCCGAGTCTTCCTATGAGCTCGGAGCCGGAGTTCATGGGAGCCGGGATCGTTGACACATCGGAGCCGATACCAGACCTTTCGGCTCCGTCGGCTCCGATCTCTTCCATCGTTCCATCCTTGGAAGGATCTGGGCATCGGGACTCCCTCTTCGGCTCCGAGGGGGTGAGTGGCATCAGACCCTTGTCCGACCCCCTTCTCCCTCTCGGAGCCTTGGTGCAGGTGAGTTCGGCCCCGACATCAGCCTCGGAGCCGTCCCTCTCGGTGCCGGGAGGGGTCCTTGTCTCTTCAGTGCGGGGGCCTTCTTCCCTGTCTGATAGGGGTGCCTTTGAGGTCATGAGGAGCGTGCTGGCCCCTGTGCCTGCTCCTCGGTCAGCTCCCTCAGCTCTTCCCACTGTTGTGCCTGCCACGGTCTCGTGCCCCCATTGGGAGCATCCTCCTCTTCTAAGGCCTCCCCTGATCCATCAGGGGAGCCCCCTCAGAAAAGGAAATGCAAGAGGAAGCATGTGGACTCTCCTGAGTCCGTCACATCCGACACCGACTTGGATGAGTCGGAAGGGTCCCCATGGTCCCCCTCCGAGGATGTCTCCTTTTCTGACATCCTTGAAATCCTCAAACAGAGGGGGAACTGGTCTACCCTCAATCCTTCTGAGGATGAGTCGGTTTACCTAGAGGCTTTTGGTTCTCACCCTTCCACCTCCTGGGTGTCTCCGCCCTTTGACCCCCTCATGGAAGTGGTGGCGCGGAAGGCATAGACGGCCCCTGACTCGATGGAACCTACCCCACGGAGGCCTTCAAAATTTATCACAGCCCCTTCTGATAAACAGTTTTTAACCAAGGGTGTCCCTGTTGATGCCATGGTGGTGGCGGCGGCCACTAAGAAGGAACTGGCTGATCCTTCAGTACCGATCCATCCTCCTAATAAGGAATCTAGGACTATGGATAGGTACGGCAAGCGGATGTTTTCTTCAGCGACCTTTACCATGCGGTCGCTGAATTACTTATGTCATTTCACCCGCCTTCAAAGAGACATGCTCAAAGAAATGGGTGATACTTTACAGGATCCAACAGCTGCGGGGTCTCAAGACAAAATCAACTCCCAGCTGGCAACCCTGAACTCAATTGTTAACTCCTCCATGCGGCTTATTTTTTATGCGGCCGATGGGGCAAGTAGGGCTGCAGGCACAGGCATGGCCTTAAGGCGTCACACCTGGATGCGGCTTTGTAACTTTGCTGACCCCTTCAAGGCGTCCTTCACGAACTCCCCCTTTGATGGTTTGGCATTGTTCGGACCTCAAATGAAGGATACTTTGACCAGTTGCGAACAGAATGGCAAGACTCTCTCTGCCGTGGAAGTCCATTTTTCCACCCCGTCTAGACCATACCCTAAGGGTCAGAAGGGCAGAAAAATGAGGTTTTGCAAACCACAGGGAGTCGTGCCTGATGCACGACGTGAGTTCCCCTCTAGAGGCAGGGGGGGAACAATAACAGACGCTGCCCTAGGGGCAGAGGGGGTCCACAGAATCAGGGTAGCAGAGAGGCTGTCTCTGGCCAGCCCTTCCAGCATCCCTGAGATGCTGCCCGACTGTCCGCCTTCGGAGGCAGTCAGGGGAAGATTATCACTGTACCCAGAAGCCTGGCTTTCCCTCAGCCAAGACAGATGGGTACGGTCAATTATATCTGAGGGTTACGAAATTCCCTTTGCCCACACCCCAACACAGCCAAAAAGGCCCCTTCCAGATGTTCCACCCGGTCTAAGGGAACAAGCAGTATTAGAAATCTCAAAACTGCTAAGAAAAAGAGCCATCCAACCAGTCCCAGCAGACCAGCAAGGATCCGGAATCTACTCCAAGTTCTTTTTGGTACCAAAAAAGACAGGGGACTGGAGACCAATCTTAGATCTCAGCAGACTAAACAAGTCTGTCCAAAGAACGAAGTTCCGGATGGTCACGCTACAGTCCATTCTACCCTTTTTGGGCCAGGACAATTGGATGTGCTCTATAGACCTTCAGGATACGTACTACCACATCAAGATGCACAGGCACTCCAAGAGGTTTCTCCGCTTCCGGCTGGGGGCCAATCACTACCAGTTCAGGGCCCTACCCTTTGGTCTCACTACAGCACCCAGAGTGTTCACCAAATGCATGGCAGTGGTTACGACTCATCTGAGACATCAAGGATTCCAGGTGTTTCCATATCTGGACGACTGGCTCCTTACTGCCACCACCAGGCATCAACTTCTTCAGTCCAGAGATTACACCATTCAAACTTGCAAAGAGCTAGGTATCTCCATAAATTTCGAAAAGTCTGCCTTGTTGCCTTGTCAGTCTATTACTTTCATAGGCGCCATATTGGACACCGCCGAACTAAATGTAAAACTAACCACACAGAGAGTTGCAGATATTCGCGCACATGTTCACATCCTTCTTCAGAACAACAGGATACAGGCCAGGTTCGTACTGAAGACTTTAGGTCTCATGACAGCTGCCATTATGTTACTTCCCCTAGCTCGCTTTCACATGTGGATCCTTCAATGGATGCTCTTTTCCCAGTGGTCCTTTCAACAGCTTCCAATGTCTCACAGCATTTTAATCACAAAATTATGCAAGAAACACCTGTCTTGGTGGATGGTCTCCCTGCAAGTCATTCAGGGCAGACCCTTTGTTCCCCCCCCCGGTTGCTACGGTGACAACGGACGCCTCCCTGATCGGGTGGGGGGGCATTTTCAGGGCAGGACAGTCCAGGGCACATGGCAACCATTTGAGTGCCACCTGCACATAAATGTCTTGGAGATGAGAGCAGTACTTTTAGCGTTGCAAGCCCTTCAGGACTCTCTTCCCATCGGGACTATTGCGGTTCAGACGGACAATATGTCCGTAGTGTGGTACATCAACAAGCAGGGCGGAACCAAGTCCTACCCCTTGTGTCGAGAAGCACTCAGACTTTGGCAGTGGGCGATCTCTTCTCAGTGGTTTCTGATAGCAACACATATCCCCAGGAAGTCCAACGTAATAGCGGACAGGCTGAGCAGAGCCATTCTCATGCCGCACGAGTGGTCTCTCAAACAGTCAGTAGTGGAAGAGATTTTCCAACGATGGGGTCAGTCTTGCTGCAATCTTTTCGCAACACCTCAAAACAGCAAGTGTCACGACTTCTTCACTCTCTTCCCTCTTCCCGGCCATCCCCCCAGAGATGCTCTAGTCCACGATTGGCCCCGGGGTCTTCTGTACGCTTTTCCACCCTTTCCATTAATCACACAGCTGATTCAGAAAGCTACCGCATTGAGATCCACAATGATCCTCATTGCCCCTTACTGGCCTCGACAAATCTGGTTTCTGTTCCTGCATCATTACCTTTTGGAGCAGCCCTGTCTTCTGGACCCAGTGCCAGACCTCTTGACCCATCAGTCGGGCGAGCTGCACCACTCCCTCTTCCCTCTCAACCTCACAGCTTGGTTGCTCCACTTCCAACCTTAGCCATGCTTCCCTTTATTTCCCATTCGGTGCGTGACATCATTCTAGCTTCCCACAAATCTTCTACCAGGAGGATTTATGCTAGCAAATGGAAACGCTTCTCCTTCTGGGCAGAGACTAGAAACATGGATCCTTTCATGGCACCTATCCAGTCAGTCTTAGATTTCTTGGCTGAACTTTTTCAATCAGGTTCTTCTTCGTCCACTATCAGAGTTCAGTTAGCGGCCATTTCAAATTTTCATGTGGGCCTGTCAGACTCCACTGTTATGTCCCATAAACTTTCTAAAGCCTTCCTTAAGGGTATCATTTTACTTAAGCCCCCAATCAGAGATCCCCCACCACAGTGGGATTTGAATCTGGTTTTAACCTCTCTCATTCTACCACCCTTTGAACCTGCGGCTTCCTGTTCCTTGAAGTTACTCTCATGGAAAACTCTATTTCTAGTGGCCATAACTTCCACGAGGAGAGTCTCAGAGCTTCACGCCCTGTGCATTCATCCTCCTTATATGATTTTTCATAAAGATAGAGTATCCCTCAGAACTAACCCATCTTTTTTACCCAAGATATCTTCTGAGGCAAATTTAAACCAGACTATCGATCTTCCAGTCTTCTTCCCTAATTACTCCAACAGAGCGGAACAAAAGTTGCATTTTTTGGATGTTCATCATCAACTCTGTTACTACCTGGACAGAACCAAGCAAGTTAGGAAATCTGAGCAGCTCTTCCTGTCTTATGCGGAAGGGAAGAAAGGCCTCCTAGTTTCCAAAGTAACCCTTTCCAGATGGTTGGCCTCTGTGATTACCTTCATCTATGAGCTAAGGGGTCAAGAACTTCCTTCAAAACCTAGAGCCCACTCAACTAGAGCCTTAGCTATGTCAATAGCTTTTCAGGCTAGGTTACCTATAGACTCCATTTGTGCGGCAGCCACGTGGGCCTCTCCTCATACCTTTATTTCTCATTACAACTGGACATGGCCTCCAGAAGCCGAGATAACTTTGGTTCCACCATCCTCAAGAGTCTGTTCTGATGAGCCACCCAGGGCTGAGGTGCTAGGGATGTGGTCTCATCCAGCAAGAATGAAGGCGAGATTGACAACTTAACATTGAGAAGTTATGTACCTACCATAACGTTCCATGTTAGTTGTCTTCTTCTCGCCTTCTTTCTTGCATCCCACCCTCCAACCCCCTAGCCTGGACAGACCGAAAGGATCTTGTAGGGCCGTCTTTCATCCCAACTTGGACTCCCATAGTTGCCCTTTTTCTGGGTACGTTATAGTTATAGGTATTACTCCTTCTCCTTTGTTCTGGGATCAGAACTGCTATGGTGTTATCTATCAAACGAGATCTGGGTAGTTAGCGCCTAGCATTGTGGGATACAGGGGAGCCTCGAGCCAGTAAAATAGCTCTCGAGCTTTAGTATAGGCCGAGTTGGAGCCGAGGATTGGCTCTGAACCCATCCAGCAAGAAAGAAGGCAAGAAGCAGACAACTAACATGGAACATTATGGTAGGTACATAACTTCTCATTATGCACTTACCATAACTATGCATCTCTGTTGTCCATTTTCATTTTTTCTCAACAAATGAATCTTGAATCTGACCTCGGATCTGGCTCGGCCGCATTTCTTTCAGACTCTTGGATCCGACTCTCGTGATCCTCCCTTTACCTGTAATGCATCAGACCCCTGTATTACCTCAGATCAAGTGTGCTGCTCAATCAGAAAACAGTGGTTATAGCTCACCTAAAAGCTAAAGACAGAATACGGGTTAAAACAGGAACAGTGGTTTCAATATTTCTATCAGATCACTCCCAAAGGAAATGGAAAAGGAGAAGGATGGGGGGAAGTTGAGGAAGAATGAATATGAACAACAAAGATGCATACTTATGGTGAGCACATAACTTTTATATCTGATGTTGCCATTTTCATTCATTCCTCAAAGGTATGAGCATTGGACCAAGTGGCTGCAGCATAAATGTCATCAATAGAAGCTCTGGCCTAGAAAGCAGATGATGTAGTCATGGATTTAGTGGAGTGATCTTTTGGAGGTCTAAGCAAAGGCAAACCTCATTCAGAATAAACATATGAAATGTAATCTGTTAACCATTTAGCTAAGGTAACTTTAGAAACTGGTTTTCCCAATATACTGGGGGCAAGGGAGATGGACAACTGGTCGGTTTTTCCTCAAAACCTTCATCCCATGAAGATAAAAATGAAGGTGTCTATGCACATCTAAGAGGTGAAGCATGTATTCACCTTTATTAGAAAAATTTGGAAAGAGCACAGGTAAATTATCACTTGACTGATGTTCACCTCACAGGCTACCTTGGGCAGAAAAGATGGATTAGTACATAAAGTGGCCTTATCTTTGTGGAATATCAAGTAAGGTGATTTTGAGGAAAGTGCTTGAAGTTCAGAACCTCACCTAGCTCAGGCGATGGCCACTAGGAAGACTGTCTTCCAAGAGAGAAACTTGAAATCAGACTTCGCTGAGGGTTCAAAAGGAGGCTGAGTCAAACTCTGCAACACAAGCGTAAGGTTCCATGGTGGCAAAGGATCTTTAACTGGAAGTCTAAGCAAAAAGGTACTTTTAAGAAAGGCTTGGCATAACTTGGAGGAAGCTAAAGGGAAAGCATTATCTACAGTGTGATATTTGGAGACGGCTGCTAGTTGAACTCAGATGATGGAAGAACTAACTCCTTTTTGAAAATCTGAGGCAAGAAAATCTAAAACAGCAGGAATAGGTGTAGTAAACAGACCCAGTTCTCTCTGATGGGCTCAATAAGAAAATCTCTTCCATTTACTCTTATATGCTTTTGTAGTGAAGGGTTTTTGGGATGATACCAAAATCTGGCATACCAGGGAAGAAAGCCTGGGCTGTCTAGCCATCATTGTAACTGGCAAAACCATGCAGTCAACTTGAGTCCTGGAATGTCCAGGTGAGCCCTCTCTGTGAGATGACTGATTAGATCTGGAAATGGAACCAGTGTCCAAGGCGGACATAGGAGATGAGACAAAATGAAGGGGAACCACACCTGACAAGGTCAAAAGGGGGCAATGAGGATAACTTTGCTCTTCAACTGGATTGCTTTCTGATGAAATTTGGGGATTAGAGGTAAAGGAGACTTTGTGTAAAGAAGAATGGAGGGCCAAACATGGGCCAAAACACCTCCTGGTGACTCCTCCTGAGTGGGATTAGGGCTAAGAACTTGCTACACTTATTGCTAAGGGAAGAGGCAAAGAGATTGCAGCAAGGTTGACTCCATCAACAGAAGATTCTCTCAGCCATTGCTTAATTGAGAAATCACTCATTAGGCATCAGAAAAATCCTGCTGAGTTTCTTGGCTAGCAAGATGGATTTCCCCAGTATATGCATTACTAGCAGAAAGTGATTGGAGGAGCTCACCCACTGCCACATTCTGACTTTTTTTCAACAAAAGGGGTAGGGTCAGGTTTCCCCCTGCTTGTTGATATACCAAAATCACTGACATGTTGTCTGTTTAGATAGCAATGTTCCCTACAGGAAGAGAGTTCTGAAAAGCCCAAAACACTAGGAGGACTGATCTCATCTCTAGGACATTGATATGCAAATTGGCCTCTTCTGGGGGACCACATGCCTTGGACAGACATCCCAAGAAATGCCCCCCCATCCCAATTGGAAGGCATCTGTGGTCATCATGGCTCAGGGGGTGAGAATACAAAGGGATGACCCTGACAAACTTTGTTGGACTGAATCCACCACAGCAGGGTGTTCCTGCAAACCCAAGAAAGTTTTATAGGATGGGTCAGAGGCTGTTGAAGAACTGACCATTGGACTGCTAGAGTCCATTGAAGAACTCATGTGGAAATGAGCAGATGGTAGTAAAGTTTTAGCTGCAGCCACTGATCCTGAGGCCTGAGGAACCTGTTTTGCTGTGGGAGAAAGGTGTGAAAGTATCTCTCTGACATGCAATCTTAAGGAATGCACTCTGTTTGGTAGAAGAAAGGCCAACTGACTGGCTAAGTCCAGGCAAGCTACTATAAACTCCAAGACTTGAACTGGCTGATGAGGGGACTTGGAGTAATTGACTGTGATCCTTAAAGACTGACATAAATGGTGTAAGTAGTTCCTGTTTTTTTTTTTAGATTTAATTTAGGTGCCCTGCAGACTTCATACCACTTATCCACAGTCCATTGTCTGCTTCATCATCCTATTCTTGAATTTTATTATTTATTATTCTTTTTTCCCTGCAACTAATACCCTGTATAACCTCCTTACTAACTTCTTATTGTTTGCTTCAGGTTGTCTCACCTCTCGCCTCTCTCAATATCTTAATAAAGTCAGGTTTCTGACACCCTCATCTCTGGATTTTCTTGTCATATTCATTGAAAATACTATGAAGAAACCTGTTTATTTATTTAATTTTGCTTTTGTTTACTGGGTTTGTTCAACTGGATTTTGTCAAAAAAAAAACTTTTCAGCAGAAGACGGGGGAAAGATCACCTCGGAGTAGGGGATATGTGACAGAGTAGAGCTGGAGGTTTTTGAGATGGTCAGTGTAGGGCATCTGTTTGAGGCCTGTAATCCTCTTAGTGAGGTACTTCTGTGGTCTTTCCAGCTGCTGCAGATGTCTCGTGAGGTACATTCCAAAAGGGGCATTGTACTCTATAATGGGTCTAATGAGTGTAGAGGGGAACAATGACCTCTTTTTTCCTAGATGAGAATCCTTTTATGTTGAGGTGTGCCATGTAGAAGGATTTCCTGACAACTGTGGTGATGTGATTATCAAAGGAGAGACTACTGTCCACCTAGGTCCCCAGATCTCTTATAACACATTTGACGTTAAGTAGACTGCTGCCTATGTGGTAGTTCATGGGTACAGAGTTTTTACCAAAGGGATGACAATGCACTTTTTGGCACTGAGCTTGAGGCCATGGCTACAACACCAGGCATCTGTCTCAGTGAGGCCCTTCTGTAGGATTGTCGACATCATTTGGGGACTCAACTATGGCTCCTAGTTTGCAGTTACTGCGAACATAGTCAGTCAAAGGCCTTCTGTGTTAGCCTGTACTTCAGAGTAGTAGAAAGCAAACAGGAAAGGTCCCAGGAATGAACCCTGTGGTACTCCACTTGTCACTGGTTTGAAGTCAGATTTTGAGTCTGCAACTTTTACAGTGTGGGTTCTGTCAGTGAGCCAATTGGCAACCCATCTTGTGGCGTAGGGATTTATACCTAATTTAGTGAGTTTAGCTATAATTCCAGAATGGGGTGGTGGTGGTGTCGAAAGTCTTAGCGAGGTCAAGATAGGCTGTGTGAACCACCTTACCCTCATCTACAGCTTTGGTGGCTGCCTCAAAGAAGTCAATCAGGTTCAGGAGGCATGATCTGCCTTTCACAAACCCGAACTGGGTGGGGTCCAGAGTTTGGAGTTTACCAATGTCTTTGTTTATGAGTTCCATGATGATACGTTCCATGGTCTTACAGACCAGGCTCGTCAGGCTAATAGGGAGATAGTTCCTGGGATCAGTGGTGGCGCCCCCTTTGAGGAATGGGATAACTGTTGCTGTGCGCCATCCAGTGGGCACAAAGCCTGATGTGAGACTATGACTGAACATGGTGCTTAGGTGGGGAGCCAGTTCGTTCTGAAGTTCATGTAAAATGCAGCCTGGGATGTTGTCCGGTCCCATGGATGCTGTGTTTGTGGCTTTAGACCGTGCAGCTTTTACCTGCATAGTTGTGATTACAGGGACTCTGCATTCTTCCAGTACAGTTATGGGCCCTTTAGGGGGTGAGGGGGGGTAAAGTTAGCACTGAACCTATCTGCCAGGAAGTTGGCAATATTAGTTGGTTCTGTAATTTTCATGCCGTTGTGCTGAAACTCAGAGCAGATCTGGGTGTTGCCATTGAGATTCTTGACATGGCTATATAATGCTTTGTGGTTGTCCCTAGAATCAGTGCAATTTTGTTTTTGTAGCTAGCTTTGGAGGATCTTATACGGAATCTCAGCTTCTTACTGAGGCTGACCAGGGAACTCCTTAACTCATGGGATTTTACTCTCTTTTGCAACAGTTTCTTCCTTCTGTTGTAGAGTTTGTTTATGGCAGAGGACCACCAGATTGGCTTCCTTTTTTTGGAGGATAGTGTCTTGGTTCTGTTTGGGATAGCACGATCCATGCACTCATGTAAGTGCTTATAGAGTGCGTCTGTGTAGGATTCAACAGTCGTAACTGTATTGTCCATCTGCATGGGTGTCATGAAGTTAGCCACTTCTGTCTTAAGAAGCATGAAGTTGGCTTTGGAGAAATTTTTTACCATGATTTCCTTAATGGCTGTGGGGGTGGGGGGGTGGGATGTGAATATCTAGGGTGATTAGCTTATGGTTGGATCTGAATAACGAGGAGTTGACTTCAGGTGTGGAACACCAGTCACTCATGTTGGTAATGACTAGGTCTAGGATATTGTTGCCCCTGGTGAGGGTGTGGATAAGTTGATCCAGGGCATTGGAATTTATGAATTCCAGAAAGCGTTGAGCGAAGGAGTTGGTACATGAGTAGTTTTCCCAGTTAATGGTGGGGTAGTTGAAATCGCCCATTATTAGGGTGTTTGGTTGTACCCTAATATTTTCCAGTATATCAAGAAAAGAGGAGTGGGAATCCTGGGGCATGGTGGGGGATCTGTAGCAAGCTACAATTTAGATTGCAGTTTTGCCCAGAGTTAGTTGCACTTGGATAATCTCGGATGCATTATGCTGAGCAACTAGCCTGGAGGTGTGGATATCCTTAATGAATATGGACACACCTCCGCCTTTGGTGTTCCAGTCCAGGTTAGGTGGCCGAAAGTGTGGTATGAGTGACAGCCTGGTAATGCAGGGGTGCTCTCTGGAGCCTTGAACCAGATCTCAGTCACTGGACAGATATCGATGTTCTCCATTTTAAGGAGTGCCTCGAGGGAGTGCATTTTGAGATTTAGACTTCTAGCATTGAGTAGCATTACCGTCTGTTTTTACTTGCCTGTTCCAGTTACAGTGGTGAATTTGTCATTTGAAACTTGCCTGTAAAAGGCACTATAGGGGCAGCAAGAGCCTTAGCCAGTATCCAGAATCCCAGGAGTGACAGGTGCAGGCCATCTCCAGCAAAGCATAGTGGTTTGTCGAACATGTCGTCCCAGGCAGACAGATACTGAGAAGCTTAGCCAGTTGTTGAAGTCAATCATTTTGTCCTTGTACGGCGGTATCATTCTGGGCAATGGCAGGATGCTACTCAGGGCTAGGGTCATGCCTGCCTAGGCTACAAGAGCGGAGAGCTCTTCCATGTCTCTTTTCATGTAGTCCAGGGAGGTACTTCTCAGGTCATTCACACCAATATGGACAATGACAGAGTCATATTTGTACTTGTTGTGGAGTGACCTGAGTGCGTGGGTTATGTGGCGGATCCTGGCACCCGACAGGCAGCTGACAGTAACCTTCTCCTTGTTTAACCTGGTGAGTGGGACATCAGTGTGCCTGACTATAGTCACCTATGACTAATGTGTTGGGTACGTTGTTTTGCCTTATGGGCTCAGGTTGAGTGTCACACTGAGCCTGTGAGCTGTGTGTCATTTGGGTTGTGTTGGGGAGGTGCAGATTGCTTGCATTTCTGCTTTGGAGGTCTCTCTTGCTTGAGCAGATTATTATTGAGAGCCTCCATGAATGTTTTTGTGTTTCTATGTGTGGATTTTGGTGGTGTAGGTTTAGTGGGACTATGTGATGAGTGTGGTGTGGTGCAAGTGTTTACTTTCGCCTCTTGACTGTCAAGTTCAGTCTTGGTTGGAGAGAGCTTTACCTCCAGTTTGGCTAGATACGTGCATCTCTCACAGGTTGTGGTGTTGGGTGGTAGGAGGAGAGGGTTGTCTGTGTATATGAGGCAATTGCTACATTGCCTCAAGATGCCCAGATTCATCAGATAGACAGGAGAGAACACTGAGAGCTGACCTTTGGACATGCCTGAATAAAAAAATATTTTCCTCTAGACAAGTGAGGAAAGTGAGTACAAGAGCTGTTTTTCTCTAAGAAAGTGAGGAAAGTAAGTACAAAAACTGTTTTCCTCTAGGTAATGAGGAAGGTTGACTGCTGTAGTAATTTGTAGCTTATTTAGTGCTAACAACAAGTTCTGAACAAGTGCTGAGCACGAATAAGCAATTTCAAGTGCTAAAACTAAGAATCTGTACCTGAATCTTGTGGTAGATAGGCTACCTACTGCTTATCACTCCCACTGATAAGCTAGAATGCTTCCCTCCAACACAGAAATGCTTGGGGGGCTCAGAAGCTTACAAACAGTCCTGAATGCAGCAAATCTGTATCTGGACTAGACAAGTTACAGGAAAAGTGGGAAACAAGCGCAAACGCAGGCTTTTAAACCAGAAAGTTGAAAGAGATGGAAAACTTCCCAAATGGCCAATACAATTTATGGGTCAGAAACCACTGTTATATATATATATATATATATATATATATATATATATATATATATATATATATAAATATGTTTATAATTTAGTAGTAGACTAACTGCCCTTATGGGCCACTTTAAGCCTAGCCAGTTACCCATTGTGAGAATCAAACCCTGCACCTTGTGATTGTAAGGTAAACACCTTAACCATTATACCAGCCTCCCACTACTCTTGTGGTAGATAAGCTACCTAGTGCTTACCACTCCCACTGATAAGCTAGAATGCTTCCCACCAACTCAGAAAGGCAAGAGGGGATCAGAAGCTTACAAACAGTCCTGAATATAGCAAATCTGTATCTGGACTAGACTAGTTACAGGAAATATGGCAAACAAGTGCAAACATGGGCTTTTAAACCAGTAAGTTGAAAGAGATGGAAAAACTGCCAAAAGGCCAATAAACTACAATTTCTGGGCCAGAAACCACTCTTGTGGTAGATAGACTTCCCTCCAACACAGAAAGGCTTGGGGGGCTCAGAAGTTTACAAACAGTACTGGATACAGCAAATCTGTATCTGGACTAGACTAGTTGCAGGAAAGGTGGGAAACAAGTGCAAATGCAGGCTTATAAACCAGAAAGTTGAAAGAGATGGAGAAACTGCCAAATGGCCAATAAACAACAAATTCTGGGCAGAAACCACTTTTGTGGTAGATAGGCTACCTAGTGCTTACCATTCTCACTGATAAGCCAGAAGGCTTCCCTCCAACACAGAAAGGCTTGGTGGGGCTCAGAAGCTTACAAACAGTCCTGGTTACAGAAAATCTGTGTCTGGACTAGACTAGTTACAGGAAAGGCAGGAAACAAGCTTAGAGATTTTTTTTTGGAACATGGAAAGGGAGAAAAGAGAAACAGAAGATAATTCACAATTAAGGACCTAACTGGCTTGTCCTTCACAAATGTTCTATCTGTATTAGATAGAGTGAGCTAGTGGCACTAGACTGAAATAGAGCTGGGATAGAGTTGAACAGATAGGACTGTTAGGAGTGTCTGAAGTCAAAATATGATCTCACTGTACTCGGTTGAGTGAGCAAATGAGATAGACCCAGGAGGAGTGTTCATACACAAATTTACAGGAGGGGTGGGCAATTCCAAAGCCACCAAGATTAATACCAAAATAATACCAAAACAAGAACAGGGAGGGCAGGTGGGAAACTAACTGCAGAGACAGAGAGAGACCACAGTATTCTATGAAACAATTAAATAGAAAAATAAACTACTGAGAGGCACAGACACAATATTCAATGAAACAATTAAATAGAAAAATGAAATGCAGTACAATCTTTAACACTGCAAATTCGTACTTAACTCAGCTAGCAATGCAGTTGATTGTAGGTATGTAGCAGAAGCCAAACAACTCAGGTATTAAGCAGTAATATATTCAAAGATATGTGACTCACTTATAAATACAGAGAAACTCTCTAGGCTAAGAGTTTAACACGGAATATCAATGAAGTGAAACACAATAGCCCCCACTAACTGCAGAGACAGAGAAAGACCACAGTATTCTATGAAACAATTAAACAGAAAAATAAATAACTACAGAGAGACACAGACATAATATTCAATGAAACAATTAAATAGAAAAATGAAATGCAGTACAATCTAACACAGCACGTTTGTACTTAACTCAGCTAGTAATGCAGTTGATTGTAAGTATGTAGCAGAAGCCAAACTACTCAGGTATTGAGCAGTAATAAATTCAAAGATATGTGACTCAAATAGAGAGAAACCCTCTAGGTAAGAGTTTAACCCTGAATATCAATGAAGTGAAACACAATAGCCCCCACTAACTGCAGAGACAGAGAAAGACCACAGTATACTAAGAAACAATTAAACAGAAAAATAAATAACTACAGAGAGACACAGACACAATATTCAATGAACAATTAAACAGAAAAATGAAATGCAGTACAATCTTTAACACAGCACATTTGTACTTAACTCAGCTAGTAATGCAGTTGATTGTAGGTATGTAGCAGAAGCCAAACAACTCAGGTATTGAGCAGTAATAAATTAAAATATATGTGACTCAAATACAGAGAACCCTCTAGGCAAAGAGTTTAACACTGAATATCAATGAAGTGAAACACAATAGCCCCCACTGACTGCAGAGACAGAGAGATACCACACTATTCTATGAAACAATTAAATAGAAAAATAAATAACTAGAGAGAGACACAGACACAATATTCAATGAAACAATTAAATATACAGAAAAATGAAATGTAGTACAATCTTTACCACTGCAAGTTTGTACTTAACTCAGCTAGTAATGCAGTTGATTGTAGGTATGTAACAGAAGCCAAACAACTCAGGTAGAGTTGTCGGACATGCTACATCTAAAGAAATCCCAATCCCTCTGAGCTACACGCTCTAGAGATCTAAACCTTGTCACCACAATAAACAGGACATACTGGAGGGATAGATTCCTGTCCCAGAGACTTCCCATACTCTGGAACAAGCTACCCATCTGTGTCAAGCAAAGTTCCTCATTAGCACTCTTCAAAAAAAATCTTAATAAGTGGATGGGAAATAGGAAATACACCCCGGGGATCACTTCTGTGGCTCTGTTCGACAGGGGCACAGGAAAACAACTTTATTGGGTGGCGTAATCCAGAGAATCTTGTTGGCTAGGCTTACTTAGGTCTTTGGGCCGATAGCCTAGTACCTACCTATGAACCTATAAACATTTTTAAAAAGACATTCTGTAATACACATGAACAAATGTAAAGAAATATACATTAACAATCACACATGCTTTTTCTGGTTACATTGTATTCATATGAAATAAACTATTAAGATGTAAAATATACTTATGTATTTAGTTGTTGTTGAACATTGAACAACTGAGGAAGTGTATTAGCAGGATTGTCAGACAGATAATAGATAATACAGCATGTGATTAATTATTAGAAATTTAAAGAAATGGAAGTGATAGAAGGAACTTGGTAGGGCAGAAAATGTTAACAGTGTAGATAAGAGGTAGGGTATGTAGTTATTAGAAATTCTCAGTGTAGTGTAGATAAGAGGTAGGGTATGTAGTTATTAGAAATTCTCAGTAGTGCAGAAAATGTTAATATTGCAATTAAGAGGTAGGGTATTAATCAGATTTAGGGACAATTACATATGGCTATCATTAATTTTATAGTAAAAGTATACAGATAGGGTGAAGAGCAGTGTTACAAAACTATGTATATGGCTGTGAGATGCTAGCAAAACTATTCAGGTATTGGTAATGACTGGCTGTGGGTATAGGATTCCAAGTGAAAATAAATGGTCTGATGATACGGCAAGCTTGCAAGCTTAAGATTACAGTGGTAATTATCATGTACTTGTAGAGCTACAGATCCATTGATTTAGTAGGTGAATTTTATTTATAAAAAAAAAAAAAACATGCCTTATCAAAATATAAAAAAACTGATTTAGTGTATCACAATAAGTGTTTTCATTCTATATACAAACTTGACACAAGAACTTCATCAAACAAATAAAATAATAGTACATTAGTACTTTAAATAGTCATACTTAAATCACCAGAGTGAAAAACAACCAATTTGATAGGGGCTTCAATAATGCAATGATCACAACTTCAAAAAAAGAACTGGCTAGCATTTAACCAGGAAATCTAAAAACAATAAACCTAACCTAACAAATTAATTTACAACGGTCAAGAAGTGTTTCATTGCCACCCCACGCCTGCTATAATCCATAATTCTTTTTTTGAAAATTAAAACACAAAAAAAATATTTTAAACTGAGCACAGGTTTTACTCTGTTCACCCAATACATTTCTACATTTCTACTGTCATCATTTTTAATTACTCTTACGTGTTCAGACATTCTTTTTCAAAGTGTGACTAGTCCATCCAATATAGAAAGCTTCACATGACTGACACTAAGCATTTGTAGTTCACAATTATACCTGTCACTCGCCCTGACAGTTCTCCCTATGTACAAATTCATAACATATGGTTTGTTAGAATAGCACCGAATACAAGTGAATACAAATTGAATGAAAGCCTTTGCCCAAATGGCAGGCAGGTACAAATTCTGTAACTCCCTGGGCCAGCAACTGTTGCAGAATGGGAGAAAAGAGAGAAACTTGTTTTACTGGTCAAGCAGGAATCCCCTGGGAAGGAAGGATTGATTCCCATTGCAAGTGTTACCCTGTTGAATTACCTTCAGAACATATCTGTATATAACAATCTCGTACCACAAACGAAGACGATGTCTCACAGACAGGAAGAGGTTGATGCTTCCCTATTAAATCGAAGAAAGTTTAGCTTGTCAAAATGAAAAGCATCGACAGCTAAACTCCGAAATGGCAAAACCATGAACGGCCACCTAAGCAAATTTTTTCCCATGGAAAATTTGCTTGGCCGATGGACATCACAAAAACCTTTAAACCCTAATGAAGTGGGGGGCTTTGACCCCCCCCACACCCCCCTAACTAAATATGCTAACTTCAAGATCGCTCTACATCGGGGAAAAGGGCAAATTCTCAGTAACGGCCAAGCAAATTTTGTCCCTGAGAAAAACTTTGCTTAGGTGGCCATTCGCGATTTTGCTGTTTTGGAGTTTAGCTGTCAATGTTTAACATTTTGACAAGCTAAACTTTCATTAATTTAATAGGGAACTGAGGCTGATAGGGTGGAAGGGGCGAGGCTTGAAAGGGGAAAAGTCATGCTGACTGACGGGACTGTCCTTGATTTTTTAAGCTTTGCCTTTATTTTTAAAGTCTCTTTGCCATTGCTTTTTAAAATCCTGTTTATTGGCACCTTGCTGCTTAAATATCTTTTTGAAAAGGACACTTGAGGCAAAGGAGAAATTATTATTCCTTTGAAAGAAGAGGATTGAAAAATCTGAGACACTCCTGGTATTAACTTCTCCTTTCTATACACTTCATTACCTCAGCTGCAAAAGGACCAAATAGAAATTCTTTATCTAAGAAGAATATAAATTTTGGCTTTAATGTCTTCAGGAAGGTTCTGCGAATGAAGCCAACTAGTCTTCTCAATACTGACCCAAAAGAAGTAGGTCTAGAGGAGGAATCAGTGGCATTGTAAGCACCATTTAAAATGTTGTTAGTAACTTGAGAAGCAGATGTATAAAAGACATGCAAGGAT
This sequence comes from Protopterus annectens, assembly GCF_019279795.1. NCBI lineage: Eukaryota > Metazoa > Chordata > Ceratodontiformes > Protopteridae > Protopterus > Protopterus annectens. The sequence goes on from NC_056746.1 coordinate 958,793,313, forward strand.
TTTTTTTACCTCAGATGAAGATATGAGAAGCAGATTTAACAGAAACATGCATTTTTTTACCTAAATGAAGGAAGGTTAAAATTAAAATTAGGTACTCACCATAACTATGCATCTGTGTTGTCCATTTTTATTATTCCTCCACATATGAATTATGGATCCAATCTCGGATCCAACTCGGCCTCATTCCATAGACTTATGGATCCAACTCTCAAGCTCCTCCCTCTATATATATATATATATATATATATATATATATATATAATACCCTAGTCAGCCTACAATACCTCAGATTGAGTTTGCTGCCTTATAGCTAACAAGACAGAGTAGAAAAAAGGAAATAACAGTAAAGCTAGGGCTCAAACGTGAAACAAGAGCTTCCAAAATATTCACTAGATCACTTCAAAAGTTGACCTTAAAGGGGGAAGGAGGGAGAGGAGTTGAGGAAGAATAAAAATGGACAAAACAGATGTATAGTTATACTGAGTACATAACTTTAATATCTGATGTTCTCCTTTTCATTCTTCCTCAACATATGGGACAGAGTCCATTACATTAAACTCAGGTGCCCCTCATGGAAGGATATTCAGGAGAACTGCTGAACCAAAAGTTTCTAGAAGTCAAGCCTAGTTTACAATGAGTAATAAAGGTATGGGCATTAGACTACGGAGCTACTGCAGAAATATCATCAATAGACATACTAGATCTGAAATCAGAAATGGCTATGGATCCAGTTGAATGTGCCTTAGGAGATTTTTGTAGGGCGAGCCCTTGCTGTGAATATACTAAGGATATGCAATTAGTAATCCATTTGGCCAAGGTAACTTTAGAAATTTGTGACTCCAGTCTGTTTGGTGAGAAACAGACAAACAACTAGTTTATTTTCCTGAAACACTTTGCCCTGTGAAAACAGAAATGTAGTTGTCTATCTACATTTAAAACATGTAGCATGTATTCTCCATTATTTGAAAAGTTAGGCAAGAAGACTGACAAATGAATTGTTTGACTGATGTTTGATTCAGTGGCTACTTTTGGTATGAAGGATGGATTGGTTCATAAGGTAATTTTATCTTTGTGAAAAACAATGTAAGGGGATTTGGATGATAGAGCCTGGAATTCAGAAATTCTCCTTTTAGATGGAAAAGCATGCAAAAATGCTGTTCTGTTTTCCAAGACAAATATTTTAAAGAAGCTTCTTCTCCTGAACGAAAATTTGAAATGGCTGCTAACTGCACGTTGATTGTGAAAAAACTAGCACCTTCCTGAAAAGGAGACGCTAAAAACTTAAGAACTAACAAACTAGGACAAGTAAAAGGGTCAACTTCCTTTTTAAGGACCCAAACTGAGAATTTTTCCATTTATTCCTGTAAATCTTCCTAGTCGAAGCTTTCTGTTTCTGGGAAGATAAAAGTAATGACGAACCGGGAAAGAAAGCCTTGACAGTGTAGCTATTAATGGAAATGGAGAAATCATGCGGTTAGTTTGAGGCTTGGAATATTGGGATGCTTCATCCTTGAGGCATGTGACATAAGGTCTGGACTGGGGTCCACTATCGATGGAGGATAACAAAGATGAGACCAAAGGAAGAAGAATCACACCTGGCAAGGCCAAAAGGGATCAATGAGGATAACTGAGCCCTTCAACCAACTGGCTTTCTGTAAGAATTTTAGAATCTGAGGTACAGGGGATAGGCGTAAAGGAAAACAGATGACCAAACATGAACCTCTCTCGGTGACCTGCCTGAGGGTGGGTCAGGGCAAAATAGCTGCTGCACTTGTTGTTCTAGGGAGATGCAAAGAGACTGCAGCAAGGTTGGCCGCAAAGACAGAAAATCTTCTCTGCCACTGACTGATTGAGAGACCACCCATAAGACATCAGAATGGACCTGCTGAGTTTGCCTTCTAGTATGCTGGATTTCCGTGGAATATGCATTGCTACTAGAAAGCAGTTGTAAGAGATCACCCACTGCCACAGTCTCATAGCATCTCAGCAGAGGGGATAAGATCAGGTTCCCCCTTGTTTACTGATGTACCAGAATACAGACATGTTGTCGGTTTTAATCACAATCGTTCCCAGAGGGAGAACATCTTAAGATGCCTGCAGTGCTGATAGGACTGTTCTCATCTCTAGGACACTGATGTGTAAATCGGTCTCTTGAGGTGACCATGTGCCTTGGACAGTCCTTCCCATGAAATGCCCCCCCCCCCCTGGTTGGAAGGCATCCATGGTCACCGTGGCCACTGGAGAAGAGAGAAAGAACGGGTGGCCCAGGAAAATGTAGTCCAACTGGATCCACCAACAAATGTGGTTTTTGCATGCCCTACTGAGTTTGACTAGGAAGGCTACAGGATGTTACAGAACAGACCGCTGAACAGCTAGAGTCCACTGGAGAGCAGGCATATAAAAAAGTGCCAAGGGAATTAAGACTACAGCCGCTGCCATCAAACCTACAGCCTGAAGGATGTCTGGCTGGGGAGCAGGATGAACAGGAATCTGCTGAACCTGAAACTTGAGTGTATCTATAGAGTAAAAAGCAGAGAGCCAATCTGATTTATTTTGTTTACGTGGGCAGTAATGAACTCCAGGCTCTGAACCGGTTGTAGTTTGGATTTGGAGAGGTGGACTGTAATGCCTAATGTTTGAGAAAGCTGGAGCAAATAGTCCCTGGACTGTTGTAGGAGATACCTGGTTGAGGCAATGAGGAGCCAGTCATCTAAATATGGGAACATTTGGAATCCTAGCAGTCTCAGATGAACTGCTAACACTGCCATGGACTTGGTAAACACTGTGAGGCAGGCCTGTAGTGAGACCAAAGGGTAGGGTTCTGAACTGATAGTGATTGGCTCCCAACTAAAAGTGCAAGCATCTTCAGGAGCATCTGTTCATTCTGACATGATGATACACATTCTGAAAATAGATTGAGTACATCCAACCGTTCTTCTGCAAAAAACGCAGAATGGACTGAACCATGACTATTCAGAACTTTGATTTCCTCACAAAGTGGCTCAGGTTGCTTAGATCCAAAATTTGTCTCATGTCCCGTCTTCACTGACACTAAAAAGAACCTTCAGTAAGTTCTGACTCCTCTTTGGTGTGGTGGGACCTCCTGAATGACTCTTTTATCCAACAGATTATGAATTTCTTGAGTGGCAGCTTCTTTCTTACTGTGTGGAACTACAGGAAGCTTTTTTATTTTTATTGAGAGAATCTGGAAAAATGGTATGAAATAACTTCTGGATATTATTTTTAGCACTCAGGAATCTTTTGTTAAAGAAGCCCAGGCGTATGAGTGCAAGGCAAGTATCCCCAACTGACTCAGGAGGTAAGCAAGCAAGCAACACATCAGAAGAACTTAAAGGGTCTATCTGGAATGGAAACTAAGAAATTCTGGTTTTGTAGACCCCTCTGCCATGAGGATGGCATCAATCCATTTAAACACCCCCTCTGCCTCTAAAGGATTGTGCCTGCATAATCCTGGAAAGATTCCTGGGATTTACGGAACCACATTTTCTAGCCCCTCTTTGATTCTGGAAAAAAGATAGTTGAGGGGTAAGAAAATGACTTCCTACAGCTGACAAGATCTTTACTTACTGTTCACTGTAGATCATTTCTTTAATAATAGGACCAAACAAGGACATTCCATCAGAAAGAGCATTGTTGAAAAAAAGACTATAAAGGCTCCACAAAGTCACATAACTACATCAAGATGTGTCTCCATATGGCAATACCTAAACCAGCAGCACATGAGCTACCATCCGCACAATGGCATATCAACCTCATGGATGCAGTGGAAATGGATAACAGAGTGGCCAGTTGTGAGGATGACCTTTTATAATCCTCTACAGACAAGGACTCTAACAGGGATTTGAAGAGATCCTTGGTTAAATGCTTCTGCAGTCTTGTAAAGTATACCAAATAATTCAGGGACTTCAAGGCAAAGGTTTCTGAAACAACTATGCTCTTTCCAAATCTGTCCAACACCCTCAACTTTCTATTAGGGGTAATGGACAGAGAAGCTCTGCTCAGCTAGCTCCCTTCTTGTGGCTGCTGCCACAATCACAGCATCATCATGGACTCCTTTGCTCCACTGGGGTCTGCCTTTTGTTGGTGCCAGAATCCTATTTGGATGACAGGGCATTGGTTCAACAGAGTCCAGTTCCTTCCATGTCCTGCAAGAGACTAGGTCAATAAGCTCATCAGCCAGGGGAGTCATCCAAGACATAGACTGGCCAGAACCAAAAGCTTCCAGAAATACTGACTCATCTAGGGAAGGATTATTTGAGGACCAACCACTTTTCTATGTCAGGATCTCCAAAATATCTCCAAATGAGACATCATCAGGTGGTGGTCTGGGGAATCCTTCCTCTTTGTTGAAGTCAGTATCTTCTGTGAGAGATTCCAAAGTGGACTCTGTGTGCCTCCTTTTGCACATTCTCTTACAGGGAACCTCCTCAATTGGATACTATGTGGAGGTCTCTGAAGAGATGGGAAGTTCCTCCAAGGGAACAGTCTCTGGATGCTAGCTGGCACTGGCTGTCCCTGCAGAATAGGTCTGATGGAATCAGAGCTCAGTCCCACTTGGGGAATAGATGGAGGATCCAAAGAAGAGTGAGAGATCAGGTCTCTTGGATGAGAGAAAACCCTCTCCACTACCTCTAAGACAGATGGACTGGAAGAAGCCATGGCCAGCTGCATTGGAGCCAAAACTCCTAAAGCAGACAAGCCCCAACTCTGTTCAGATTTGTATGTCAAGGAGGGAGCCGGACCTGAGCTAGCAAGCACTGAGACTTCAAGAGACAAGGATGGCTCCAGCAACACTGGAGTAGACCCCTACCCCCCCTTGGATCAGCCACTGATACTTTGGCTCTGAGACTCATCCCAGTCAGAGGAGATAAGAGCAGAACCAGTCAGGGAAACAACCCTCTTCAGCACCAACACCAATTCTCTCTAAACTGTTGGATCTGAGGGCTTCAAAACCATGGGACAATCGGAGAAGGAGATATTACTATATTGGAAGTGGAATGGAGGCTCATGGATCCCATGGGAGATGGAGCCAAATTAACCGCCATCTGAATCTGAGTTCTGAGGAGCTTCCTCATCATTCAATCCACTTTGGCCTTGGAGAGATTTCTGGAGTATCTGAAAGATGAGGTAGTGGACACTGGCCTACAGTATTTCCTTAGAGTGGTCTGCAGAAAGGGGAAGTGGAGCTGAAGAGAAACTAGGTCAATCAAAAAATCAGAAGAGTGAGTTCTGGGAGCCTTTGAAACACCAGAGGTCAGACCCAAGATTTTCAAATCCAATGGCTGTATCAGAGATTTGCTAGATATTATTATCAGATCCGAGGCTTAGGATCTAAAGTTTTCCTCTTTGAATATGAGGAAGTAGGATCTGAAGATATTCAAATTTTCTGAGGAGGCTCTGAAGATTTAGAAGGGGACCTCTTTCTAGGGTCCAACAGAGCTCTGGAATGTTTGCTGGGGGTTTGAACCCCAAAAAAGGAAAAAAGATGAAGAAGGATGTAGTAATTTCCTGAGTACCAACTTATTCCTCCTATCTGCAATCACCCTTGAATTAAAGGCAATACAGATAGCACTATTAGCATCCAGGTGTGCTGCTTCTAGACAATAAATGCACTCTGTGTGGGCATCAACATTTGAAAATTTGTGCCCACAGTAAGCGCATTTTTAAATTCAGTTGGCTTCTTGGCCATAGTTTTTGATAGATAGAAAGGGAAGATTTTTTAATAGCAAAAAACACTAATAATCATAGAGGTATATATTCTAAAAAGGATAGGAAAGAAAGCAGAAGCAAATGAAGGCAGTACTAACAATGGTACACAACAAGTTTATATCACTAGGTAGAAAATAGAAGAAGAAGAATTAATGGGTAGAAACTGCAAAAAAACTAGATAAATGAGAAGAGGATGGCTTTGACGAAAGTTAAATAGATAATGTTTCTTAAAGAAGACTACTCACGAATGGTTGATCTATTACATAAAAGGCTTCCAAAAGAGGATCCGCATCCATGCGAGATGGCAGCAATTAAAATCTGAGGTATTGTATGCTGACTATGGCATTATGGATAGAGCGAGGCACTCGAGAGTTGGATCCGTAAGTCTTTGGAATGTGGATAAGTCAGATCCGATGTCGGATTGGTAAACCATAAGTTGAGGAAGAATGTAAAGAACAACATCAGATCAAACATTATGTACTCACCATAGCGATGCATCTGTGTAGTCTCTTTCTGTCCTTCCTCAACCGATGGGTCTTGGATCCATCCTCAGATCCGACTTCAGCCATTTTTCAGACTTAGGATCCATAGCTCAAGTTCTTTCTCTTACCTATAATCATCACCAGACCCCCAACATTACCACAAATTATATATATATATATATATATATATATATATATATATATATATGTGTGTGTGTGTGTGTGTGGGTCTACTTCACAAGTAAGAAATACCACAATACCAAAGACGAGACTGCCAAGACAAAAACTCTGAAACTTCATTTCACTGAATAACCACAAACCCGACAACATTTCAACAGTAAGTAACCACTGAGTTAAAAACTGATGGAAAATACACCACACCATTTCCCAAACCACCAAGGTGGGGGCTATGCCCCCACAACCCCCAGTGGGGGGGGCTACACCCCCCACACCCCCAGAAAGGGGAATCAGGGAGTCTACTCTGGAGCTGTAGGAGGGAGAACAACATTTGATGTGACCTAAACAAAATACCAGAAGTCTAAATGAAGATTTTCCATGAAATTTAAGGGGGAATGGAGGGAGGGAGGTTAAGAAAGGACAGAAAAAGACAACATAGCTGCATCATTATTGTGAGTACATAACTGATGAATATCATGTTGTCTTTTTTGTCCATTTCTCAACCAGCGGGACACAGTCCCCAGCTACTTGAATCCTAGGTTGGTCTTCATGGAAGGATATTCTAGATGATGGAGGACCGAAGACTGCGCTATTCCTGGAAAAAAATATCCATTTTGTAGTGAACAATAAATGTCTGAACATTTGACCAGGTAGCAGTCGCACAAATATCATCAAGTAATGTTCTAGACAAAAAGGCAGAAGAAATAGAAACCAATCTTGTTGAATGCGCTTTTGGGGTTTTTGATGAACTCAAGCCTTTGATCTAATAAATGTGAGAAATATGGCCAACCAACCATCTTGCCAATGTAACTTTCTACACAACCTGTCCCAATTTAGCTTTGGAGAAGTAGACAAATAATTGGTCTGACTTCATGAAAGGCACTGTTCTATATACATCCAATATATGAAAAAAGAAGTTATGTACTCACCATAATGTTCCATGTGTGTTGTCCATCTCACCTTCATTCTTAGCAGGTTGCGTTCGGATCTAATCCTCAGATCCAACTTGGCCTTATACACAAGCTCTTGCTTACCTAGATGTCAGCATGTCAGAGAGGTGCAGGGCAGACTACACAGGGCAGGGTTGACCATTAAGCCAACAAATGTCAGGTGGGTATGGCAGAGATGTCCTACCTGGGACATAGAGTGGGGAGAAGAGCAGGTGAGAACCTGCCAAAATGGAAGCCATTCAGGCATGGCCTGCACCTGTTACCAAAAAGCAGGTGAGGGTATTTTTAGGGACAGCAGGTACTACAGAAAGTTTGTCCACAGTTATAGTACCATAGCTGCTCCCATCACATACCTGACAAGGAAAAACAGATAAGGTAATGTGAACCACGGCATGTCAGCAGGCATTCCAGAAGCTTAAAGAGGCTTTGGGAGGACCCCCTGTGTTAGCCAGTCCAAATTACAACAAAGATTATGTTGTACAGGTGGATGCTTCAAACTATGGAGTGGGGGCTGCACTTAGCTAGATTTCTTCAGAGGGAGAAGAGCACACAGTGGTTCATCTCAGTCATAGGCTCCAACCCAGAGAGGAATGCTTTGCAGCTGTAGAAAAAGAATGTCTAGCCATAGTGTGAGCACTACAGGAACGTCAGCCATATCTGTATGGAAGGAAATTCACTGTAGTTACAGATCACAATCCCCTAACATGGTTACATTGAGCCAGCCAGCAAAATGCCAAGTTATTAAGGTGGAGCCAAGGGTTGCCAGCATATGATATGTCAGTGCAGCACCGCAGTGGGATTAGCAATGCCAACGCAGATGGGCTCTCAAGACATGGAATGGGGTAAGGTATACCCAGATAGACTCAATCCTCTCAAGCAACATTTCTCAATGGTCACTTGAAAAACTAGCTTGAGTTCTCGGGGGGGGATGTGATAAACTGAAAGGCTGTCAGCCTAGCTAGATAGAATTTTGTAAATAATTCTATGTCATTGTAAATATTAATATGATCCACAGGCTTATGTTACAAATGTAAGAAAACTATGTTATGTGCTGAGCTTCAAAACTGTAACCACAGTGCCCCCTGCTGGAAAGAAAGCAGAAATGTGTATAAACTCTATGCCTATGTAATGTATGTTTTATGGTAGAAACTGGGACATACAGAGTAAACTTGCAAACTCTGAGAAAATAAGTAAAGAATTTTATGACTGTGTGTGATCTCAAGTTAGGAGACAGGATGTCTGGGCTAGGAGTTTCTCTCTATTGTCTTAAGACAGAGATAATTACTAGGTTTCATATGTAAAGTGTCTTTTATTGCTCTGTGACTTCCTGGCAGCTGGAGATCACAAATAAATGTTAAATTTTAAGTTCTGTGAGCCTGGGAACTTAAGCAGAGGTGACAAGAATGATGTAATCTGAAATGAGTCAGCAGTAATGTGTATTATCAATTTAAGAACTCTCTCTCACAGAAAGAGTGTTCATTTTACATTTGTTTCTGAACCTGAACACATCATCTCAGCAGCACTTGCTTTGCTCTGTAAGTAAGACTTAGATCTTTGTATTTCTCTTAGCGATAGATAGGAATATAGCCAGATTAGTGTAGATGTTTTTGATATTTATGTGAGACTATCCTACAATGTTGTTTTAAAGCATTTCCTGTGATTTCTGAACTCTCTATTGTCACTGTGTTGAATTAATGAGAATTAATGAGCATTGTCTTTTGTTTTTACTATTTATTATTAAATATTCTTAAACCTTTTAACTGTGGCTGTTTTGTGTACAGATATTTAAGCTTTTAGAGTACTTGCATGTATTTGATAATACTGTACAAGCCACTCCTAAATAGCCTTCAAGTCTCAATCACACTTACCAATTGGATAATAATAACATTGCACAGTAGAATTGGACACCCTTTGGTAAGGACCTTTAGATTAGCTGATAAGAATAGTTGGTGGCAATGATTACTACCTTATAGCCTGGGCAGAAGGGGGCATAGCTAATGAACCTGTGCCAGCCTTCCCAAGGACTGTCTGTGTGTTTGCATATAAATCAAATCTCAAAGTGTGTGTGTGTCAGCTACTTGGGCAGGGACATGAAACACTGGCTGGGCAGAGAGAGTACTGGAAGTTTTGGCTTGACTATTCAGCTGAGATCTGAACCCTATAGCTGTGCCAGTGGGGAGTCTTACTGGGGATCTGGACAGACAGGGAGAAACCAGCCCCAGACTGACTGTGATCTCTGTGTGCTCTTAAGGGAAATTGTATTTTACTGTGTGTGTATACTTGTTATCCTCCCAATGTGGACACCCCTCCTCCCAATGTGGACACCCCTCACTGATGTTAGTGGTGAGGATTGAGGGTCCTTGATTACTGGGCCAGTGCACGGGCGTCACACACTCTATAAACCGGGTTGACATAACCCTCTAATTTAAAGCAAGTATTAAACTACTGCTCAAGAAAGAGCCTACATCACACACAAAAGCTGGGATAGGTGAGGAAAAAGGAATTTAGGCCTTAAAATAAGCGACGGCCACAAATAAACAGCAATGGAAATGAACAGTCTACCAAGTTAATTAAAAAAGGAGAAAACTACATTGTAAAACCAAACAGAAGAGAAATATTAAATTCACTATGAAGAAATAAAGTATTTATGAAAAACACTTAACCACAGCCAGTTGAGGCACCCGATCTGTTTAGTGGCAAACGAGATCTGGGGAATTCCCTAGTGCATCATGGGATAGGGTGTAAGACATGAGCTATTTGAAGACCTCGAGCTTTTGTAAATGGCTGAGTTGGAACCAAAGATCGATTCAAAACCCAACCTGCTAAGAATGAAGGGCGAGACAAGAAAACATATAAATAAGTAGAGAGAGTTTTTTTTTTTAAATACAGAAAAAGGTAATTTAGCAAAAGATTTTAAATACCAGCAATGGTAATGTGAATAAATACCTTAACCGTAAAAGGGGAGGCAAAGACAAATACCAGCAATGGTAATAAAGATTTTACTATTCATAAGGAAAGCATAAAGAAGAAAATTAGCAAAAAAGGTCCTAATGTCCTGCAAAAAAACTAAGAGGGAGAATAGCTATAGAAAAGAAAAAGATAAAGTCTTTAAGAGATCGAAAAAGTTGAATTAACTCACAAAATATAGCCACTAAAGCTCAACAGAGGAACTTGCATCAGTTTGCGATGGCGGCAAACGAGATCTGAGGTAATGGTGATAGAATAAATAGTGCATTATGGGTAGAGGGAAGAGCTCGAAAGTTGGACCGAATGTCTGGAGTACGTGGCCAAGTCAGATCAGAGGATCGGATTCAAACCCATGGGTTGAGGAAAGATAAAAAGGACATCAAATCACCTGTTTGAAACAATCTGATGCCATAAAGGAGTATTTAAAGTTAGTTTCTTTCAAAGAGGAAGAAATACTGGGGCAGGCAAAGAGGGGCGATGCATTGTTTCCTGGCATAGTTATTCTGAGCAAAGAAGACACTTCTTTGGAAAGGGAACTTTCTTTTCAGAATTTCCAGATGAACCCTCCCCTCCTGCCGTCTGTTCTGTCTCTCTGTTCTTATGCAGTAGGCCCTTGTTTTTGTCTCTTAAAGAGAGTAGAGGATTTATGTGGACAAAACCTGGGGCTTGAATGATCCTAGACTCCCTAAACATTAATTTATCTCCCCCAGACCATTGCTTGAGCACTTGAGTAGCACAGGGCCCAGATAAAACCTCACTGACTATAGGAGAATTTAAGATATCTGAATTTAAGTCATCTGAAAACTCTTGGTTGCAACACAAACAAATCTTGTCAATACTGATGCACAAGCCTTAGAAACAGTTTCAGCACAATGATGCATGCTTTTCAAGGCATTTTTAGAAATCTTAATCAGGTTAGCCACAATATTATTCAAGTACAATATTATTCAAGTACAAACTCCCTTCAAGAGACTAGAAAGTGAAAAAACTTCCTCAAACTATTACCACATATAAGCATAAACGTCCACATAAAGCCCTGGTAATTGAGATTTCTGAAGGCTAAGGTAAAGGAAGACAAAAGTTTCTTACCCAGTCTGTCTAGCAGTTTACCCACATTATCCCCAGTAACTGGGTTAGGGATATAAGGCTTCTGTTTGTGTTAGGAGCAGTTGGACAAATGGCAGCTGAGTCTGGTCTAAGATGAGAAAAAATTATATTTGTTAGCTTGACAGACTTTTTAAAATGTGTCTGCCTTTTTTAGTTACACATAGCAGAGAATCAGGAGCACTGCAGGTATCACTAAAAGGATCATCCAAGCCTGGCAGAATAGGAGGATTGGATGTTCCTCTGTTTTAATTTCTCCAAGTCTTTTAGGTCTCTAATACCATAACAAAAATGGACCCCATTCCTAAGTCAAAGTATGGTTAAAGTTCATGAAATTAGTATTCTTTTAATTTTTGTTAGCCAGACGTGTTGTTCAAAGCACATGCAATGTGCCCAGTAATGACTCCTTCTGCAATTTGTAGGAGTTACATGTATCGGCAACATATCCAAGTATGATTGTAAATTCTTTTTTATAAGATCCATTGCTCCAACTACTATTTGAACTGTCTGGGTATCCTTCCACACTGCCTTTGTTTCTGCTTGCAGATCCTGGTATTTTATGACTTTGCGTCTCTCTGTACATAAGATGCTTTAGTCACTGGGTGTAGCAATTTCAATGATCAATGCTATTTTTGTCTTCTTTTCATGGACTACTATATCTGTTTTTTTTGCATCTGTTTTTTGTACTGTTGGTAATGGGTGATCCCATGTGATATAAACTTTTCATTTTCTGTAATGCTTTGTGGCTCATGTTTCCAGTGTTTTTCAACTACTTCAGTGCTAGAATATTTGCACAATCCCCAATGCAACAGTTTTGCCACATTATTATGCCTTTCAGGATACAGTCCTTCCGCCATTAATATATCACAACCAGCAGCAAGATGTGTGACTGTTTCCAATTCGGTTTTACAAAACCTACATTTGTCTGTTTCTCCTACATGTTCAATGGACTTTGTACACCAGCATGTTTGTAGATCATTATCTTGGGCCGCCAATATTAACCTTTCATCTTTTGGTTTAAATTCACCTCTCCTTAACTATTCTTGTGTCCAGTCCTGATCAACATGAGGCTATTGCGACAGGAAATGGACAGGCAGCTTAGGATAAAATTTAATTCCAATCTCAAAACAGTTCCACAATACACTCTAAATCCAATCTCGTAATGAGCAAAACGAAACAGTTCCACAATACACTCTCTATAATCTGTTAGGTCACGTTCCAATTTTTTTATCTTCCTAGAGACAACCCTCATACAATGATCATCTACTTCTTTAAATGCACATTCATAGTCCTTTTTAATACTGTTAAAATTATTGTTGTTAACAATTGTATTATTAAGAGTGTTAACCTCAACTAGTAATGCCGCAGCTTTTGTCTCATAGTCTTTGACCATTCATTCAAGTGTTTTTTATATCTCATTCCTGTCCCAAACTGAGGTTTTCTTCTTGCTGTAGCTTTCCTGCTTTAAAGGTAGCTTTTGCACATTTATCATTTATTTCCACAAGATATGTGTTCCTACTAGAAAGTGATTACAATAGATCATCCATTGCCAAACTCTCATAGCTTCTGGACAAAGGGGGTAATATCTGGTTTTCCCTTGTTTGCTGATGTACCAAACCATCAACATACTGTCCGCCTGAACTGCAACTGTCCCTAAAGGGAGTGCATCTTGAAAAGCCTGCAAAACTAGCAGGACAGTCATCATCTTCGGGACTTTGATATATGACTTGGTCTTTCCAAAGTATTGTCCCCCCTGAGCTGGGAAGCATCTGTGGTCACTGTGGCTTTGGGAAGAGAAGAAAAAAGGGACAGCCTTTGCGTAGCTGGTTTGAGTGAATCCACCACAGAAGATACCTTTCCTACACTTGAGTGCTCCTGAATGGCATGGATAATAGATGCTGGAGAATGGGCCAGTGAGTTGACACAGTCCATTGACGAATCCTCATATAGAACCTGGCCAGTGGAACAAGGACGATAGTTGCTGCCATGGAACCCAAAGCCTGTAGGATCAGATGGGCTGGAAGAGATGAATTCTGCATCTGTTTCTTTACTTGGGACTGTACAGTGTTTATTCAAGTAGAGGGGAGAGAAGCTATCTGACTGGCTGTGTTCAATTGTGCCCCTATGAACTCCAGACTCTGTGTAGGGGGGAATTGAGATTTGTTGTAACTGACTGTTATTCCCAGATGAAAACATAACTAGATCAAGTAGTCCCTTGACTTTATTAGTCGATGCCTGGTTGGGGCTGTAAGGAGCTAGTTATCTAAACAGGGAAACACCTGGAATCCCAGCAGTCTCAAGTGAGCTGCTACCACTGCCATGTATTTGGCAAACAGCCTGGGGGCTGTGGTGAGACAAAAGGGCAGTGGTCTGAACTGAAAATGAGTAGCTCTCAGCTGGAAGGGTAGGTATCTTTTGGAATGCCTGTTCATTTTGATGTGATAGTATGCATCCTGAAGATCTATCAAGCACATCCAATTGTCCTTCTGTAGCAGGGGTAAAATGGACTGAACCATGACTATTCTAAACTTTGTATACTGAACAAACTGATTTAACTTGCTGAGATCCAAAATTGGTCTGAAGTCCCCTGTCTTTTTTGGCACTAAGAAGACTCTTGAGTAAGTTCTGGACCCTCTCTGGTTTGGGGGGATCTCTTGGATAACTCTTTTTTTCTAGCAGCTTTTTTATTTTTAGAGATGCTGCTTTCCTCTGACTGGGTGGAGCAGCTAAGATTTTCTTTTGAACCGTGGGAGGGGATAGGGAAAAATTATATGCTATAACCTCTGGATATAATCCTCTGCACCCACAAATCTTTTGTGATGGTGCAGGGATAAATGCCCCCCCCCCTCCCGACTGTCTACAGACAGGGACAGTCAGGTCTCCTTTCAGGAGAGCTGATAGGGCCTATCTGAGAAAGAATGTATAGATCCTTGGGTCTCCGGATTGCCACTGCTGCGAGGCCAGTGTCTTCCATTTGAGTTCTCTCTGTTACCCCTGGGGGAACTATCTCCATGTGAATCCTGGAAAGGACCTTGGGCTTTTTAATCACATCTTTCTGCCACCTCATTGGCTCCTAAGAAGGGCCTTTGAGGTGTAGAAAAATGTACACCCATGGCAAACAGGGTCTCTCCCTCTTGTTCACACATGGAGAGTGTGTCCTTAACCTTGGGGCCAAAACAGAAGGTTAAGTGTGTTAAACAATAAATAAAGATTAAAATCAATTTTGCTATAAAAATCCAAAATAAATGAGTCATACAATAAAGCTTGCTTAAATGTAGAAATAGAGCTTAGCAATATGTAATGAGCATCCATACCCTAGTGTGACATAGCTCTGACTGTATCTAACAGACATGCTTTTTATAAACTCAGCAATATGTGCTCTTTTACAAAGCTGTTTCCTTAGAAAACATGTTCTCCTACAGTATCAGAACAGATAAATGGACATGCTTTCTCCTCAAAATATGTTTTTTTCAATATCAGCAGCAGAACAGTTTGACGTACTCTTACAGATGTTTCCATTCAGACTTCTGTTAATGGACATGGCTTTTTGTAAACTCAGCAAAAGAAATTCCTGATTGCATGCATTCTCATATCAGCAAAAGTGGTTAAATGGTTTCACAGAAGGACAACAGGAAAGTCTATCACAAAACATTTCCTTAAAAGCAAGTCTAAAAAGAAAAGCATCAGCATAACAGATGTTTCCTATAAAGTCCAAAAAATATACCAAGAAAAAAACAGGATTTTAAGTGCGTGAGAAGAACAGTATAAGTAGACTGTTAAAATTCAGCTATGCTAGAGGTATTGGTAGGAACACACTTGTTCCAAGGTATTATATTGGAGAAGCAGTTATAATCTTCCATACTAATCAAAAGTAAACATTTGCACATTTATGCTACAAATTGGCAGAAATGTATGTGTCTTTTGTTACAAAAATAAGTTCTTTATTAGTAACTGTGCTTACAGTAAAATAGTATTGTGTTGCAAGGTATATTTTCTTATTAGTGCAAGTTGCAAGGCTCTGTGTTTAAACAAATTGCAAATACAGTTCTGCAAAACTCTGTGTTAACCAGACTTTGATTCAGCAGTTCCAGTACAGCCAGCAAGACTTTGTGTCTCAAGAAGACTTTGGTTCCAGTTCCAGTACAGCCAGCAAGACTTTGTGTCTTAAGAAGACTTTGTTTCTAGTTCCAGTACAGCACAGCAGCACCTTCTTTCAGAAAATTTTCAGAAGGTTCGTCAAAGGACGCATTGATGGGAGAAGACTTTACTGGTTCTACAAAATCACACAAGCACATCCAGGCATGTCTGCTGATAGATATGCCTGAATCCACCACCCATGTGGTACCTTCCACAGCACAGAAGATCAATCCGATAGATGCATTTGAAATGGAAAGAAAGGCAGCCAGCTGCAAAGAGATTCTGTTCTCATCCTTGGAGGACGTGGACCTAGAAAGAGACTTGGTAAACCCCTTGATCAAATCCTTTGCAGTCCTGTAAAATGTGCCAAGTAATTCAGCGACTTAAGAGCAAAGGTCACTGAAGCATAAACATCAACATCTTCTTTCGGCTGTTCCCGTTAGGGGTCGCCACAGCGGATCACCTGTTTCCATTTCTTCCTGTCCTCTGCATCTTGCTCTGTCACACCAACCACCTGCATGTCCTCTCTTACCACATCCATAAACCTTATCTTAGGCCTTCCTCTTTTCCTGTTACCTGGTAGCTTCATCCTTAGCATCTTTCTCCCAATATACTCAGCATCCCTCCTCAGCACATGTCCAAACCAACGTAATCTTGCATCTCTGGCTTTGTCTCCAAACCTTCCAACCTGGGCTGACCCTCTAATATACTTATTCCTAATCCTGTCCACCTCGTCATACCCAGTGCAAATCTTAACATCTTTAACTCTGCCACATCCAGCTCAAACTCCTGCCTTTTTGTCAGTGCCACTGTCTCCAACCCATATAACATAGCTGGTCTCACTACCCTCTTGTAGACATTCCCTTTCACTCTTACAGGTACTCGTCTGTCATAAATCACTCCTGACACTCTTCTCCACCCACTCCATCCTGCCTGTACTCTCTTCTTCACCTCTCTTCCACAATCACCGTTACTCTGAACTATTGACCCCAAGTATTTAAACTTATCTACCTGCGCCACCTCTACTCCTTGCATCCTCACCATTCCTCTATCCTCCCTCTCATTCACACACATATATTCTGTCTTAGTCCTGATGACCTTCATTCCTCTTCTCTCTAGAGCATATCTCCACCTCTCCAGGGTCTCCTCCACCTGTTCCCTACTCTCACTACAGGTCAGTGAAGCACAAACACACTTCACAAATCTGTCCAATGCCCTAGACTCCCTTTTAGGGGGATGGACGAGGAACTCTAGTCTGCTAGTTCCTTTCTTGTAGGTGCAGCAACAACCATGGCATTGAGAGAAACTCCCTTGCTCCAATGTGCATGGTCTTTGGGGGGGGCAAGAATCTTATCCGGACTTTTACGGACTGGCTCAACAGTTCCTGGTCCTTTACATGCCCATTAAGAGGAAGTGGGCAGTCATTAGCTCTTAGACTTGGAAGGGGTCAGATCCGGGAGAATCCGCCGTCTGTATATGTCCTCAATGAGCTCATCGGCTGAGGGGGTGGGTCACCCAAGAATAGAAGGGTCAGACCTGAAAGCCTCCAAGAACACCGATTCCTCTTGGGAGGGGGTAGCGAAAGACAAAAGTCCTCTTTGTTTTAAAAGCTCCAGGATGGCTCCAAAGGGGACATCTTCAGGTAGTTATCTGGGGGACCCCTCTCTCTCTTCAAAATTGGTGTATTCTATGACAGATTCCTGAGGGGAATCTAAGTGAATCCTTCTCCATGTCTTCTTCAGAGGGACTTCTTCAGTGGGGTGCCCTGGGGAAGTATCGGAAGAGATAAAAATGCCCTGATGGGGCAACTGGAGGTTTGCTTGGGTTGGCTATCCCAATGGCAGGGATGATTAAGGCTCAGGATGCAGAGCAGTATGAGGTAGGGTTGTCTTATCCAGTGGGGGCAGGGATGTCTATTATCTAGGCATAGAGAAAGCCCTGTCCATGACCTCAAAAGCAGAATGCCTAGGGGAAACAGAAGTCAATGGCTCTGAGACTGAAATCTCTCGGATCATCAGCTCTTGCAAATGCATTAGCACCCCACCCAAGGAAGGATTTAGACCTGTGCTATCCACTTCCAAGGCTCCGTGGGAAGATATGACTCCAAAACCTTTGAAGTCGACTCCAAGCCCACAGATCCAGCGCTGATGCTTTGGCTCTGAGAGTCCTTTGGCTCCAAAACACTCAGAGCTGGTTGGCTTTGGAAAACCACTGGAGCCAAAGAACAGACATCTTTTTGATCTGAAGTAGACACCTCCAGGGATCTCAGATTGATGGCTCTGAACAAAAGGACGGATTTGAAAAGGAGCTACCGATTGGGAAGTGGGCAGTCATTAGCTCTTAAGCCTGGAAGTGGTCAGATCTGGGAGAATCCCCCATCTGCATATGTCCTCTGAGGAACCTCCTCATCATCCTCTCTACATCTGCTTCTGAAAGGCTTCTAGAGGACTGAAGAGAGGAGGTAGTGGAAGGAGGCCTAGAATGCTTTTGAGGCAACTTCTCTATGAATGGCGATGGGAGCTTGGATGAAATAGGATCTGATGGAAGAGGAGGGGTATGGATCTGTGGTGATTTAGAATTTTGAGCTGTCTGATCTGAGACCAACGGATCTGACCTTTTTAGGATCCACTCAAAGGAAGGCTGTGTCAAACTCTGCAATAATAATGAAAAGCACACGGGTGAAGTAGGGTCTTTAATTGGGAATTTAAGCAAAAAAGTTGCATAACTTGGATGAAGCTAAAGGGAAAGCGTTATCTCCAGTATGATAATTGGAAATGGCTGCTAACTGAACTTTGATGAAAGACCGAAGCAAAAAAATCTAAGACAGTAAATAGTTGCAGTAAAAGTATCCATTTCTCACTGATGCACCCAATAAGAAAATCTCTTACATTTGCTCTTTTAAATTTTCCTAGTGGAGGCTTTTTGAGATGATAGCAAAATTTTACGAACCGGAGAACAAAGTCTGGGCTATCTAGCCATCACTGGAATTGGAAAGCATGCAGTCAACTTAAGGCTTGGAATGTCCAGGATAGCCATTCCTATGGGATGAGATATCAGATCTGGACCGGAGTCCAGTGCCCATGGAGGACATACAAAATGAGACCAAAGGAAGGGGCACCACAACTGATAAGGCCAAAAGGGGGCAATGATGACAACATTCTCTTCAACTGAAATGCTTTCTGCAGAAATTTTGGGATTAGAAGTAAGGGGAGAATAAGCATATAGGACAGTGGCAGGGGGGCGATTACAACAAAGAACCTCCTGCACTTGTTGTTGAGGGGAGAGGCAAATAGACTGCAGTTCGGTTGACCTCATCAATGGAAAATCCTCTCTGCCACTGCTTGATTGAGAAACCATTCATAAAGCATCAGAATAGTCCTGCCAAGTTTGCTGGCTAGCATGTTGGATTTCCCCAGGATGTGCACTGCTATAAGAAAGTGGTTGGAGGAGATCACCAACTGCAATTCTCTCATTGCTTTTTGACAAATGGGGCAAGACCAGGTTCCCTCCTGTTTGTTGATATACTAGACTACTGATATGTGTGTTTGGGTAGCAATAGTCCTTGAAGGAAGAGAGTTCTGAAAAGCCTGCAATGCTAATATGATAGATCTCATCTCCAGGACAATGATATGCAAACTGGACTCTTCTGGGGACCACTTGCCTTGGACTGTCCTCCCATCAAAAAATGTCCAACCCCAACCAAATGGGAAGCGTCCATGGTCACCGTAGATATTGGGGATAGAAATATGAAGGGGCATCCCTGACAAACTTTGTTGGACTGTATCCACCAAAGCAGGGAATTCTTGTGAACCTGAAAGTTTTATCGGATAGGGGCAGAGGCTGTAGAAGGATTGACCACTGAACAGCTAGGGTCCACTGAAGAACACTCGCATGGAAACAAGATATTGAGACTTCTTCAGTGGGGTTCACTATCTTCCAGAAGGTAATAGCAGCAGCCATTGATCCTAAAGCCTGAAGAACCAATTCTGCAGGGAGGAAGGGTGTAAAAGAATCTGTCTGACTTACAGTCTTAAGTACTGTACCCTGTTTGATGGAAGAAAGGCCAACTGCCTTGTGGTGTCTAGGCGAACTCCAATAAACTCCAAGACTTGAAAAGGTTGAAGATAGGAATTGGCATAATTGACTGTGATCCCTAAAGACTGACATCATTAAAGTAAGTAGTCCCTGGTCTCTTCGAGGGGATATCTGATTGAGGTGGTGGGGAGATATTTGTCCCGATGAGGAAACTCCCTGAATCTGAGCAATCTGAAATAAGCTGTTACCATTGCCATACACTTAGTGAACACCCTGGAGGATGTGGCGAGACAAAGGGCAGGACTCTGAATTGATAATGACTGGCTCCCAACTACAAGCAGAGATATCTCTGTGAGCATCTGTTCATTTTGATATGATAGTAAGCAGCCTGGAGATCTACAGAGTACATACAGTTGTCCTTCTGTAGAAAGGGTAGAATGGACTGAACCCTGATTCAGACTGCTGAGGTCCAGAATGTGTCTCAGATCCCCTGTTTTCTTTGGCTCTAAAAAGAACCTTGAGTAAGTATTGAATGTCATCTGGTCTGGTGGGATCTCTTGGATGAGTCTTTTGTCAACTAGCTTTTGAACTTTTAAGAATGCAAACTCACACTGACTGGGTGAAACATCAGAGAGATTTTTCCATTTGGACAGTGGGATTTGTATGAAGGGAATGAAATATCTTCTGGATATAATTTTTTGCACTCAAGTGTCTTTTGTGACAGATGCCAAAGCTTCTGGGTGCAGAGACAAGCCCCCCCAAATGCATGGAGAGAAAGGCAGTTGGGCAATCCTTCAGGAGCACTGAAAGGACTTATCCAAAAAGGGATCATTAAACCCTTGGTTCTGTGGGCATCCTCTGCCGTGATGGTGGCATCTTCCATTGGGACTATCCCCCTGCCTCTGGGGGAAGTTTCCCCTCATGAGTCCTGAAAAGGACCTTGTGACTTATGGAACCACAATGTTTTACCTCTGCAATGATTCCTGGAGAATAATCTCTGCAGGGTAGAAAAACATATTCCACTGGAGGACACGTTCTTTTCATCTTGCTCACTACTAGTGAGTATTTCTTTTTCTGTAGGACCAAACAAAGAGGATCCATCATAGGGAGCACTGATGAAAGAAGACTTAAAATGCACCACAAAGTAGCATAAGCACATCCCAGGCATGTCTCCTGATTGCTATGCCTGAACCCGCCATCTGTGAGGAACATTCTTCAACGTGAGAGAGTAATCTCATGGACAAATTGGAAATCGATTGAAGGCTGGCCAGCTGCACAGAAAATTGCTTACGTTCCAACTCTGAGTTGGACCAAGGAACAAGACTTAGAAAGTTCTTTAATTAAGTCTCTCTGCAATCTAGTAAACCGTGCCAGGTATTTAAGCGACTGTATGGCAAAGGTCACTTAAGCATAAACAAGTTTTCCAAACTTGTCCATCACCCTGGAGCCTCTGTTAGGAGGGTGTACAGTAGAGCTTTGTTTAGCATCTTAGTGGCTGCCACCACAACCATTGCATCCATGGGAACTCTCACTCTCCAATGATGTCTGTCTTTGGGTGGAACAAGAAATTTATCAAGGTGAAGAGGAATGGGTTCCACATTATCTGGTTCCATGCCCAGTGTGATAAAAGATCTATACGATCATCTGCCAGATGGATAACCCAAGACTTACATGAGCCAGACCCAAAGGCTTCTAAGGAGCACCAACTCCTCCTGGGATGGGGTTCAGATGACCACCCACCTTTCTAAGGATCCCTTGAATGTCTTCAAATGAGATGCCTTCTGGTAGAGATTGAAACACCCCTCCCTTCATCACTGTCAGTGTCTTCATTTAAGGATTCCTGAGGGAAATCTATGTGCCTCCTTTTCCACAATCTCTTCCAAGGAACCTCTTCAGTGGAATAATCTGGACAGGTATCAGAAGACAGGGAAAATTCCTGCATGGGAACTGCCTTGAAGCTCATACAGATCAGCTGTCCAACAGTGATAGGTTGATTATGCTCAGAACTCTGATCAGAAGGAGATAAGGTGGTAGGGAGAAGCCACAGGTAGGATAACCAGAGTCAAAGCTCCAGGTACTGCTGAGTTCTGGCCCTGCCACAAGGGAGGAGTAGGACCCAAACTATCCAGCACCAAGACTCCAAAATCCCTGGAGTCGAAACCATCTCCCTGGATCTGGTGCTGACACTTCAGCTCCAAAACTCATCCTGCTCTAGAGAAATCGGCTACGAATGAGTCAGGGATGCAGTCGGAGTTGAAGATATAACTGTCTTAAGAGCCGATACTTTGACTCTTGAGATTCTTGGCTCCAAGGGCTCAGAAACTGAAGGGTGGATCAGAGAAGAAGAGATAATTGGATGAGATATGGGCTGGAAGCTCATGGATCCACTGGGAGATGGAGCTGATAAAAGCACCATCTGGATCTGAACCCTGAGGAACTTCTTCATCATCCTCTCCACATCTGCTTCAGAAAGACTTTGAGAGAACCTGAGAGGATGACATTGAAGGAGGATGAGGCATTCTTCTAGGTGTCTCCTGTAAAACTGGAGATCAGAGCTGAGGGGAAACAGGTTCTGGAGAAAAACAGTGACTTCAAGGCTGAGGAGACTTGGATGTTCCTGCTGTCACATTTGACACCTTAGGTTGCTTATAGGCAGCTCCAAAGTAGGAGCAGGTTTTGGCGACCAGACAGGACAGCATTTTCTGTGCTCCCTGGACTCTGAAGATGACCTCAACTTCTTAGAGGGTGTTTGAGCCCCTGAAATAGAAGATGTACAGGAAGTTGCAGATACAGGAAACAAACCCTTTAGAACTAACTTGTTCTGTCTATTGCTTACAGCCCGAGAGTTGAAACACGCACAAATCTAACAAGGGGTTTCAAGATGAGCTGCTCTTAAACAATATATGTACACCCTGTGGGCATCAAAGTTAGGTATC
The DNA here is from genome assembly GCF_019279795.1 of Protopterus annectens. Classification (NCBI taxonomy): domain Eukaryota; kingdom Metazoa; phylum Chordata; order Ceratodontiformes; family Protopteridae; genus Protopterus; species Protopterus annectens. The sequence continues at coordinate 958,815,831 of NC_056746.1, forward strand.
TTATGCCCACAGGAAGTGCACCTTTTGAAACCTGTTGGCTTTTCAACCATTATAGGAATAAAGAAAAAGGGATACAGGAAGTTATGTATTATTATAATATATGTGCATATACTTTAAATCGTCCGCGGAGGTGGTGCTGCAGTAGCGTTGTCACCTCACAGTAAGATGCTGACCGGTTCGACTCTCAGCTAGAGCGTCTTCTGCGTGGAGACATGCGTGAATGGGCGTACCTTCATTGAAGGTTGTGTGTTAGGGCTGGCAACTCAGCATGTAAAAATCAACTGCCAATCATTAGAGGACCGGAGTTCCGCTGTGGCGACCCCTAACTGGGAAAAGCCGAAAGACACAACAACAACAACAACATGTACATATACTTTAACTTTTTAACTTTTTTTTTTTTTTTTCATAAGCAGAAAGAAAAGGAAGGATACCAACAATGGTATCTAAGAAATACCAAGAACCTGGGTAAGAAAAAATAAGCACAAGGAAAAAAGAAAAGAAGTTACCAGCAATGGTAACTAGAGTACCCGAGGAAAACGGGTAGAAAGAAAAAAGGTTTGAACCCTAACACCGAGAAAAAAACAAAAACTAGAGAAGGGAGGGAGGGTGACAGAAAAGAAAAATTACATTTAGAAAAAATATGGAATTATCTTCTTTTGCTCATGAAATTTTTGAAACTACATCCAAAAAACCTGACAGAGAGTGATCCACATCCATAGCCGAGAAGCGGCAAATGACATCTGAGGTATTACAGGGTTCTGAGGCATTATGGGTAAAGGAAGGAGCTCAAGAGTCAGATCCAAGAGTCTAAAGCAAATGCGGCCGAGCCAAATCTGAGGTCGGATCTGAGACCCATTCATTGAGGAATGCATGAAAATGACAAAATCAGAGTGAATATTATAAAAGAGATAAAAAAATGGAAGAAGGATCTTTAGAAAAGGGAATGAGCAAATTACATAGAAGTAAATTTAAATTGTGGGAACAATACTAATAATGTTTGGGAGGAGAGGGTTTAAGGGAAGGCAGGAATTCAGCAGCTTTTTGTAATAATGGACTGGCGATAGTAGCAAAGAAATTTATAAAATGTATATTGTATTTAAATGAAAAAAATGATGATATCAGATTCCAACAGGAGTCACCACATGGAGAAGTCGAATAAATATAAAATCTTTTATTGAGCCATAAAAACACACAAGCGCTTTCACGTAGATAAACTACGCTTCTTCAGGTGTGTTTTTTTTTTTTAAATGAAAAAAATGTTAAAATGGTTTGTTTTCTTTTCTGTTAATGTATGGTTGCTTATGTCTTAAGTGATAATTTAATAAAAATGTTATAAAAATGAGTGATATGGATCAGTGCAGTTTTGTGGAGGAGAGGGAAATATCTAACACCATTATTAGAACAATGATAATCCAGAGTGAAGTAGAATGTACAAATATGCTGCTGTTGTTGGTGGGTCTTGATGCAGTGAAAGCATTCAACAGAGTATGTTGGATTTTTGAGAAGGCAGTGGAAGCATTTACATTCTCTGATAAAATAATAAGGTAAATTAGGAGGCTATATAAGGGATCGGATGGGCGGGTTCCTCTTCAATAATCTGTGTTTGAACAGAGGATGCAGGCAGGGGTGTCCTTTTCCCATTTATTATCTCTTATACTTGAAGCTATTGGCAAAGAAAATAAGGGTACAGAAATTCAAGGATATAGCTGGTATGGTAATCAAGAAATGTTTACATTATTTGCAGAATATTTAATTCTAGAAAAGGACATTTTGGAGTTAAGATATAACATTAATGAAGATAAAACAAAGGCTATATCCATAAATTAAGTACTCATACATTAATTATTTCATTAATACTCATATATATGGGGGCATAGGAGGACAGAGAATTTAGGAATATGGATGAAAAAGTTTCTGGCAGCTTACGATATGTACAAAGAGACTAATCAAAAGAGAATATAAATCCTGAGACACTGGAAGTTCTTATTTATGGATATGGATAGTTAGATATAAGCAGTGAAAATGTTTTTAGTCCCTTTAGTTTTATATACTGCTCAGGCATATTTTTGTCAACCAGAGGAGAAGATGTGGACAATAATTAATAATCAGATGAAATAATGTATCTGGGAGGAGAAGAGGGGAAGAGTTATGTGGGATTATTCCCTCCTAATAGAATAAGGTGGTTTAGGATTACCTGATTTGAAGGGATATTTTAGAGCTACTTCTTTAAGGCTCATATATGTAACACAAGTAGAATGTTATAAACCAAAATGGAAAGGGATGATGATGAAGCTGGGGGAGGAGGGGGTTGGATACATATCTTTAAGGAAAATAATAACTATACAGAATATTATATTTATAAAGCTGCAGAAAGTATTCCAGGAACTAAGCTGATACTGGAATGGCAAAAGAATATTTTACCAATACAGATCACTACAAGTAGGGGTACAGAGAAAAGGCACCAGAGATGTGGAATTTACTGGAGAAAACTGGCAAATAACTGAGTTACTAAGAGCAAATAAGACTGGGAATGTAATACAGTGGGATGAGGCAAGAAAGACATTTGCACTGCAGGTTAGAGACTGCTTTCCCTAACAGGGATTGATATTAAGAGTACAGACAAAGAGAAAGGGATAGTGGAGTTTTAAGTGAAATACCTGTTCTGGTAGAATTTGTAGTCAAATATAGAGCAGGAGCTGTTGTTAAAAAAAGGATAATTAGTAGGGCATGTAAAATACTGCATAACTACAAGAATCAATCAGACGAGGTTAGAACAGATTGGGAAGAGTGACTGGTAAAGCAATTTACAAGGAAATAATGGGAGGATATATGTATGACTCTCAAGTATTCAACAAAGTCCATAAGGTTTAGGATTTCTGACTGAAATGCTTGCATAGGTATTTTTATACCCCAAGCAGACTTCAAATAACTTTTCTTCTGGTAGATAGCAAATATTGGAGGTGTGATAAGGAAGAACGAGGTGACAGGGAACATGTTTTTTGGGAGTGTAATGAGTTGGTGGATTTTGTATGTACAGACATATTGTTTCTGTTCAGGGATGTATCACATGTTTGCTGCCCTTGTCCCTCTGATTCTAAAGAATCATTCCCTTCATTACTGTTCCCTCTAACCATGACATTGTCCAACAACAGACTGCTATTCCCTTTAATCTGAGACCCCACAGTCTTATTTACAGTAACATGTCTATCATTCTCATTCAAAGAGTGACTAACCACATTATCATTTTCGCGTGGTATCCCATTTGCAGCACTCTCCGGACACTTCCGTTGAGAAGCTGCAGAGGCATATCCACGTCGATTGTTATATAAAGCATTATTCTGAGTATTAATAAAATTTTCTTTAGGCCAAGTGAAAACCTGACTGTTTCTAAAATCACGTACATCTCTAATGATTTTGGCTTTCTTTTGTTCAATCAGGCATTTCTCAAATAATAGCACATCATCTAACATTCTTTCAAATTTACTATTTAAATCAACATTAGCATATTTCAGTTTAAAGTCATTAAAGTTTTGATTGACCAAAGTTCTCAATGTATTTTCTTCAGGTGTATGAAACTCAATGAGGAGCCTCATATAATTGAAGCTTAGCTCAATATTGAGCTGCTGCCACTTAAAAAGTAACTCTGGGAACCTATTTCCTGACATGGGCATCTTTAAAATACGTAGCCCACGAGGAACAATCTTTTTGGTTAGGCAGGCTTCAAAATATTGTCGCTGTACCTGTAGTTTCTTGAGTCTTGTAAACGCAGTCTCAATATCTTGTAAGTCCTTCATGGCGTTCAATAAACCTCCTTGATTATCAGCATTACCGTCCACTTCAATGCTAGGCTCGAATTCCAGTAACGGATTATCACTTCCAGCCACACAAGCTTGGAAGCGTTCATCGCTCCTGCTGGTTCTCTCAACTGCCGTTGGCACGTAAGGTAACTCAATATTCAAATTAGTATTGGCCATCATGTTGGGCTGTTGTGCTGAACGAAAATAAAGTAATAGCAAACAGTTCACCCAAATGCAGCACAGCAAGCCGACAGAGCTCGGAAACAGCGTTACCAAAAAATAAATAATTTCAGTCACCATAAAACGCTGTTCCCTAACGGCACCAAAGCACAGGTTTAGTAAGCTTCGTAAATAGCGGACTTCCAATAAACCATTAATATTCCTGATGCATATAAACTCCAGCAGTTCTGCAAAGTTCGTAAACGAAAAGTACTTTATTCTTAATAAAACAAAAAGTAAGCGCTTTCACCCGTAGGCTTCTTCAAGCATTACATTGGTCACAATTTGCTAAATATACTAAATTTTTAGATTCACAATTGTCATATACATTTACTCTAGGATGTTTGAATGTCTTACTCGTATTAATATATTTGCAAAACACACATCAACCACATCTATAGATGCCTTTTTAACTGTCTTCATATGTAAAAAAAAAAAAGTTGTGGTTGTTCTTTATAACACAGGAGCTGTTTCAAACTGGCACTACATGTCCAAAGTTGGGATGTAATGAAATTATGTTCCTCAGCTCTGGAATATCTGTAAGGGTGTGCCAATGCCTGCTTATAATCCCTTTAACTTCCTTAGTATTTTATTAAAACACCTATCAATAAGAACAGGAATCCAGTCAGCAGTTATTTTTAAAAAGAAAAATACAAACGTGGAGACAGATGTTACTTTTGAGCAGCTAAGCACTATGATTGATGCCGACTTGGTTACAGAGCTCAAACCGATTGATTTTCCTTTTTTGTGAGAGTAACCACTGCCAATGACACAACCTCGTCCACAGAGAAAAAGTTCATTCAGACACTAATGGAAGGTGCAACATCGACCCACAGCTTGTGTTTAATTTATCTAAACATGTTTTATCAGTAGAGGAACACTCAGTTCTCAAAAAGGTTTGATTTTTATTCCTGCTTGTTTAAAAGATGTTTCAAAAATGCTGAGTTTAAATATTTTATTAGAACACTTAATCTGAAAGTGTTATTTGGTAATAGTAACGAAGTACCCTTACAGGTCCATAATCGTAAAATGATATATGAATTGTACAGCAAACAGAATGTCGGTGGCTTTTATAATCTCACTCCAGGAGTGTATGAAGCTATCTCCTCCCTAGTGAACAACCAAGAAATCGTAATTAAAAATGATGATAAAGGAGGGGGTAGTGGTTTTAGATAGGACTTACTATATGAGCACAACTGAGCAAATGTTAAATAATGAGTCCTATGTGAAGATTACTAGGAGTGAGTATAATATAATAGTTAATGAAGTTCTGAAAATATTACATGCCTTGCATGCACAAGCCAAGATAGACACCCACCTGTTAAAATATTGGTACCAGAGAAAAAAAAATGCCTTTCATATATGGCATTCTCAAGTTACACAAGTCATTAGAAGCTCCAGCATTAATACCAATTGTGTCAGCTAGGGGGTGGGTCACAGAACCCATATCAAAATTTCTAGAGACACAATCGAGAGTTGGCTTTGAGCAGACAAGTATAATATTGAAAGACAAGACTGAATTTTTTTACATCACTTTTTACATCAGTTATATGAGTGGTCACAAACAACTGATTTGAAAGAGTGCCATTTTGCAACACTGGATGTCGAGTCGTTACCAAATGACATTGGCGTCCAGTTCATTAAGAAGTACGTACTTGAATTTACTGAATATATGCAGGCTTATGTTAATACTTTATGTTTCATGCTGAAACTTGTACTAACAAATAATCTATTTTTGTTTCAACAACAGTTATACAAGCAAGCGGGTGGTGTGGCAATGAGTGCACCTGTCGCCAAAACTTATGGGTCATGTATATTTGGGAACAAGAATTTATCTTTTTAGGCATGAATCCATTCTTAACCAATGTTGCCTTTATCGAACGTTTATGGATGAAAATATTAGGGTTCAGCCAAACACCCTGATAATGGGCGACTTCAACTACCCCACCATTAACTGGGAAAAACTACTCCTGTACCAACTCCTTAGCTCAACGCTTTCTGGAATTCAAAAACTCCAGTGCCCTGGATCAACTTATCCACATTCCCACCAGGGGCAAAAATATCCTAGACCTAGTTATTACCAACATGAGAGACCGGTGTTCCATATCTGAAATCAAATCCTCGTTGGTCCGATCCGACCATAAGCTAATCACCCTTGATATCCACATCCCGCCCCCACCCCTCATTAAGGAAACCACAGTAAAAAAATTCTCCAAGGCCAACTTCATGCTTCTTAAGACAGAACTGGTGAACTTCATGACACCCATGCAGATGAACAATACAGTTACAACTGCTGAATCCTACACAAATGCACTCTATAAGCACTTACACAAGTGCATGGATCGTGCTATCCCAAACAGAACCAAGACGCTATCCTCCAAAAAAAGGAAGCCAATCTGGTGGTCCCCTGCCATAGACAAACTGTACAACAGAAGGAAGAAACTGTTGCAAAAGAGAGTAAAATCCCGTGAGTGGAGGAGCTCCCTGGTCAGCCTCAGTAAGAAGCTGAGATCCCTTATAAGATCCTCCAAAGCTACCTATGAAAACAAAATCACCACTGATTCTATGGACAACCACAAAGTATTCTATAGCTATGTCAAGATTCTCAATGGCAACACCCAGATCTGCTCCGAGTTACAGCACAATGGCACGAAAATTACAGAAACAACTGATATTGCCGAAATCCTGGCAGATAGGTTCAGTGCTAACTTTACCCCCCCTCCCCTACCCCCTAAAGGGCCCATATCTATACAGGAAGAATGCAGAGTTCCTGTAATCACAACTATGCAGGTAAAAGCTGCACTCTCTAAAGCCAAAAACACAGCATCCATGGGACTGGACAACATCCCAGGCTGCGTTTTACACGAACTTCAGAATAAACTGGCTCCCCACCTAAGCACCATCTTCAATAATAGCCTCGTCTCAGGCTTTGTGCCCACTGAATGGCACACAGCAACAGTTATCCCACTCCACAAAGGGGGAGCCACCACTGATCCCGGGAACTATCACCCTATTAGCCTGATGAGTCTGGTCTGCAAGGCCACGGAACGTATCATCATGGAACTCATAAACAAAGATATTGGTAACCTCCAAACTCTGGATCCCACCCAGTTCGGGTTTGTGAAAGGCAGCTCATGCCTCCTGAACCTGATTGACTTCTTTGAGGTAGTCACCAAAGCCGTAGATGAGGGTAAGGTGGTTCACACAGCCTATCTTGACCTCACCAAGGCTTTCAACACCATCCCCCATTCTGGAATTATAGCTAAACTCACTAAACTAGGTATAAATCCCTACGCCACAAGATGGGTTGCCAACTGACTCACTGACAAAACCTACACTGTAAAAGTTGCAGACTCCAAATCTGACTTCAAGCCAGTGACAAGTGGAGTACCACAGGGTTCAGTCCTGGGACCTCTCCTGTTTGGTATCTACTTCTCTGAAGTACAGTCTAACACAGAAGGCCTCTGGCTAAAACAATTCACAGATTACTGCAAACTAGGAGCCATAATCAAGTCCCCAAATGATGTGGACATCCTACAGAAGGGCCTCGCTGAGACAGATGCCTGGTGTCAGAGACATGGCCTCAAGCTCAGTGCCAAAAAGTGCAGTGTCATCCCCTTTGGTAAAATCTCTGTACCCATGAACTACCACATAGGCAGCAATCTACTTAACACCGAATGTGTGATAAGAGACCTTGGGACCCAGGTGGACAGTAGTCTCTCCTTTGATAGTCACATCACCACAGTAGTCAGGAAGTCCTTCTAAGTGGCACACCTCATCATAAAAGGGTTCTCATCCAGGAAAAAAGAGGTCATTGTTCCCCTCTACTAGACACTCATTAGACCCATTATAGAGTACAACGCCCCTTTTGGAATGTACCTCATAAGACATCTGAAGCAGCTGGAAAGGCCACAGAAGTACCTCAAAGAGGATTACTGGCCTCAAATAAATGCCCTAAACTGACCGTCTCAAAAAACTCCAGCTTTACTCCGTAGCATATCGCCTACTCCGAGGTGATCTATGCCTAACATATAAAGCTATGTCAAACCCAGAGCTGTTGGACATGTTACACCTAAAGAAATCCCAAAGGGACCTAAACCTTGTCACCACAATAAACAGGACATGCTGGAGGGATAGATTACTGTCCCAGAGACTTCCCATACTCTGGAACAGGCTACCCATCTATGTCAAGCAAAGTTCTTCATTAGCACTTTTCAAGAAAAATCTTGATGAGTGGATGAGAAATAGGAAATACACCCCGGGGATCACTTCTGTGTCTCTGCTCGACAGTGGCACAGGAAAATAACTTTCTTGGGTGGTGTAAGCCAGGGAACCTTGTTAGCTAGGCTTATGTAGGCCCTTGGGCCGACAGCCTAGTACCTACCTATGAAACTATGACTTGTTTTTAGTTTGGCGAGGAGATAAACACAGTTTTAATCAGTTTTTTGAGTAACTCTCTAATACAGTGTCCTTTATGAAATTTAAGAAATGTTTTGGGAATGAAAGGATAGAATTCCTGGATGTTGCTATACTTATCTATAAACATTTTATGACTGAAACTATGCTTTATAAAAAAAAACAGTTAAAAGGGATGCCTATCTGCACTGCAGTAATATGCACCCACAGCTAAGGTTCGCTAGGCTGAATACACTGGATTCACATATGGATACCCAGTTGGGTACTATGGCATCCAGTTTTAAAAGAAGGGGTTATAAAGTATGTGATGTTAATTCTGCTGTTATGGAGACAAAGCAGTTACATCACACATCATCAAAGCCACTGTTTTCTTGTGAATATAATGATGAGAGCAATAAGAATAAGAAAAACAAGAACAGTAATCAGCCTAGGTGTCTTTTAACTTTTAATAATAATACTAATGCAGTTAAAGAGATTATAAGCAGGCACTGGCACATCTTTACAGATATTCCAGAGATGAGGCGTGTGATCTCATTGCATCCCAACTTTGGACATAAATGTAGTGCCAACTTGGAACAGCTCCTGTGTTACAAAGAACAACCACAACTATTTTTAAATAGGAAGATGGTTAAAAAAGGCATCTATAGATGTGGTTGATGTGTGTTTTGCAAATATATTAATACAAGTAAGACATTCAAACATCCCTCACATGGAAAAAAATTCTGAGTAAATAAATATAGCAATTGTGAATCTAAAAATGTTGTATATTTAGCAACTTGTGAACTATGTAATGCTTATTACGTTGGCAAAACAAATAAGTGCATCAGTAGCTATGTATCTGAAATTAAAAGGAAGATATCCTTTATAACCATCTAGAAAAGACAGGAGCTAATCATGATTTTAAGTTTTTAATTTTAAGTATTATCCATGAGTCCCTGAGAGGTGGGAGTATAGTACACGCTACAGAAATGAGTGAATATCAGTGAATTTTACATTTGAGAGCACACATGCCTCCTGGCTTGAATGGCTCTATATCTTTAAACCCTATTTAAGAGAATTGCAGAAACTGGTTTAATTAATTGCTGGTGTCATGTGATTTCAAATTGTATAAAAATAACTGGTTTTACTATTGACATGTTATGCATGAAGAAGCCATACTGGCAAAAGTTTTTAATTGCATTTTAAAGTGTAACATTCTAAATTGTCTCAGTAAAGCTGTGTGATTATATCCTGTCTTGGTTCCAGTGTTTCTGCTTTTCTACTCTTGGTTTACTTAGAAATTCACCAGATTTATCATTACCGACTGTTGTTTCTACATTTGAACTTTAAAATTCTGAGGAACTCTCTGGCTGAAGTAGGAGATTGAACTGAGAAGCTCAGAAAGGTTTCCAGATAAAACCCTGCATTCTTTTGTACCAAAAACTTTTGCTGTGGGGTGTCTGTAAGACATCCTGAAAGACAATACAATATGAAGTGGTCAAGCAGGATTTCTGAATGTTTATTTGGAATTCCAGATGGTTGTAACTGTTGAAACCTACATTAACGACTGTTGACATCTGGGAGAAGACTCTGCAGAGATAAGTATGTCATCAAATAAGGAAGAAAAATGAGTGCCATTCAGCCTGCTATAAGGTATTACTGGAGCTAGATGCCTTGTAAGCATGCTTGAAGTAGCAGATAACCCAAAGGGTAATACAGAGAACTGATTATATAACAGAAACCCAGAAGTTCACAGGTCTTTTAGATCCTGTGTTACCATGAAGGTTCCTTTGGGAAAAAGAGGCAATAGACTCTGAACAGTCAACATCTTTAATACTGGAACTTTTCAATACTGAAACAGGAAGGAAAGATTAAAAAACTGGTCTTCAAGAAGGCTCTTTCTTTGGTATCAGAAGAATTCTGGAATAGAAGCCATTGGACCTTGAATGAATGGCACTGTTTCTACGACTCAAAGGATGAACAAAGCTGAAGAACCTGAAGAAAAAATTCTGTTTGTTTTGGAGGGTGGTGAAGTCCCCTGAAAGGAGGTCTTTTGTATCTAGTGGCAACTGTATCCCTCCTGAACCACCTTTAACCCCTATGAGTCTGTCACAATCTGTTGCCAAAGGGGAATGAACACAGACAGTTGTTGTGACAGGTTTTGACAGACTGATGCAGGAGGGGGTCAAGGGAAGTAGGAGGCATAATAGCATAGCCATCCTAAAGATGCATACTGCCCCTTTATTAAAAAGGTTCACATTTGTTATTGTTCCAGTTCTGCTATCTCTTATTTGTTTCTTAGGTGTGAAAAAGAAGCTGGGAGATATGAAAATGGCGGGGGGAGGGGGGGGGCTGAAAAATCTTAAAAACCTCCCTAAACTAATTTCCCTCTTTTATCAAATTGTTTGTGAACCTCAGTAACAGAGGGGGCCAAATAAAACCTCTTCCTCTAAAGCTGAATTCAGAAATTCAGATTTTACTTAAACAGAAAATTTCTGATTTTGTACACAGGCATACCTCCTCAAACAGTAGCAGAAGCAGAGGTTTAAACATATAATTTGCATGTTCAGATACTAGAGACAGGATTAGACATAGAGGCATGCCAAAAGCAATAAAACTGAGACTGGCATAAACATCTACAGAAGGGAATGAGTTAGGAATTATATTTGCTAAAGTGGAACAATAAAAAATTCTAATATAAAATCTATCCAAAATCCTTCACCTTTATCTCCATGGGGGGAAGTTAGAAATATAGCAGCAGTTTCTTACCTGTTGGTGTAGAAAACAAGCTTAATGCAGGGAGAGAACTAAAGACAGAAAATGTTTGTCAGTTTAAGAAACTTTGTAAAGTCTATCCGATTTGATACGGACAGAATATTGTGAATCAGGGTTGTTACAGCAGCATAATATACCTCTTTCAAGGCTGGTACTAGATGAGGAACAAGCACAAAATGAATCAAATCTACTTATACCATATTATGAAACCTCCTCATAGAGTGGGAATCTCCACTAGTTCCCATGAAAACAACTCATTCAACCTGGCAACAATCTGAGAAAATAAACTGCCTCCTGAGGACGATGTGAGGAACAGTTTTCCTCAGCATCAGAGCATGGGGCTCAAAAATCTGTAGGAGATGAAGTACTGTCTCTGTCTATGTTAGATTCCTTTGAACTGGCTTCCTCAGGGATACTGCAACTGACCTGCTTAACAGGTACTAAAGGCTGTGTATCAGGACTGACTGACTGTAACAAATTCTTAGCTAAGGTAAAAAAAATCATCTTTACTTATGTATACCTTGTCTTCAGGTGAAAACCTTTTAACCTTTTTTACAGGTATCTTCTGTGACTGTTAGGTGAGGAATATGTGCCCCTTCAACAGGTCTCTTCCCTGGACATATACAGTAGCTTCACCACTGAAACTCCATGTCCCAGTAAAATGGTTCTCCCATGCCCAGATTAGACAATGGAACAGACTAAGGACAGCAGATGAATCCCACTTCATGGTAGCCAAAAGGATTACAACAGAGAAAGCCAGAGAGATAATTCAGCAGTCTGAGGAATAACAGATGACCACTGCAGGTTCACCAGTTGTCTGATGAGGGGCAGACTGAGGCTGAGTAGTTGGCAAGGGCTCTCTGGTAAGTTGTTTTTTCCTTTCTAGAAACTGCGGAAGTTGGACCTAAAGGAGAGGAGTTAGTATCAATGATGTGATGAAGAAGCATCACATGGCTATTGCTGAAATGAATCAGTTAGACGGTAAGTTGTCAAAAGGCTAAACAAGCAGTACACTTACACTTAATCTATTAAGTCAAAATCCTAAAACAACTCTCATGTGATATCCTAAAACACTGCAATTCACAAGCAGCATGTCAAAATCCTGTCAGAAATCCCTTAGCAAAGAAATTAATCTGAGAGAAATAAATGGAAGGTAAGCTGTCATAGCAAGAACACAAGCACTACATGCCCTGTAAATGCACAAGCAGTACACTAAAATCTTTCAATAACCCCTTAGAGGTAAAATTAGTCTAAAAGAAATAAATGGCAGGTAAGTTGCTACAACATGAACACAAGCACTACATGCCCTGTCATCATCCTTGCCCAAATGAAACATTGCACCACACTTAAAACTTTTATTTAAAAAAAAAAACTGCATAAGCAGTACATTCTTACAACAAATAAGCCTACACACTACTGGTCCCAGATAGGAAACTGACTGTACTAAAGAAATGAAAATTTAGGAAACAGATGGTACTAAAGAAATTAAAGTTATGTACTTACCATAATGATACATCCCTGTTGTCTTCTTTTCAAAATGTGTGTTTCTCTGACTGCCCTAAAAAGTCACACTGTTATGTCTGTGTATGTATATAGTAGGAGAAAGGAGGAAGGGGAGTTGAACTAGACGAAAAGAAGACAACACAGATCTATAGTTATGGCAAGTACATCACTTTTGTATCCAATGTGCCTTTTTTTGTCTGATTTAACATGTGGGACAGATTACCAAGCTACCCGGCAGGGACCTGGGTGGTCTAAGGAAGGACATTCCTGAGTATGGCATAGCTGAAAGATGTGAAAATCCTGGACTGCACATCTAAATAGTAGTGCGATACAAACGTATAAGGTGAGGACCAAGTTGCTATGGTGCATATGTTACTAATTGTCATTTGTCTTGCAAATGGCATTGAGGTTGCCATTGTTCTGGTAGAGTGCTCCTTAGACTTAGATTGTAAGGACATACCTTGTGAATCACAGACAAATGAATTGCAATCTGCTAACAATCTTGAGAGGGTTACTTTAGACACTGACTGCCCCAGTTTTTTTGGAGAAAGATATAAACAGTTGATCCGATTTTCTAATAGCCTTAATATGATGGAAATAGAACCTGAGTTGTCTATACACATCTAAAATTTGTTTTCCTTTATTGGTAAAATTGGGGAAGAAAATTGGCAAATCAAGCTGTTGGTTTAAGTTAGACTCAGAAGCTACATTAGGAAGGAAAGAAGGGTTAGTTCTCAGTGACAATGTCTTTATAAAAGATAAGAAAGGGAGTCTTACATGAGAATGCCTGTAGTTCTGACACTCATTTAGCAGAAGTGATGGTAACCAGAAAAATAGCCTTCTGTGAAAGAAACTTTATATCTATGCTGCTGGTTCAAAAGTTTTTTGGGTCAGAGACTGATGTTAGGTGGTAACATCCTAGGAAAGGAATGGATCACAAACTGGGGGTCTCAATAAAATGGTTCCTCTTGGAAAGGCTTTGGGTGACTTGAGGGAGGCAGTGGAAGCATTTTTAAACCCTATGTGGAAGTGTGAAATGGCTGCTAATTGTATTTTAATTGTGGAATAACTTGACCCAGCCATGAAAAGATCTGAAAGAAATTCCAAAATTTTTGGAATTGATGCTGAAAATGGATCTAGTCCATTACAAAAGGCCCAGATGGAAAACCACTTCCATTTCTGTTGTGAATCCTTTGGGGTGAGTTTCTTTCAAAATAAGATATGATATGGACTACCACAGAAGAAAGCCTGGCTTCTCTGGTTAATATTAGAATTGAAGAATCCATGCAATTAGCTTTAGGGTCTTAAGGTCTGGTAGTGGTAGCCTGGATAGGTGTGTGAGGAGATCTGTGAATGGATCAAAACCCATGCTGAGTGAAGTAGGGAGAGGCCAAAGAAAGGGAAATCACATCTGCCAAGGGAGCAATGACAATAACCCTGGTCTTCCACTTCATTGCTTTCTGAATAAACTTGGTAGTAAGAAGGATAGGTAGAAAGGCAGAAAGAAGACCTGGAGGCCAAGGATGGACTACAGCATCTCTTGGTGACTGCCCCTGTCCAGGGATGAGGAAAAGGTGACTTCTGTATTTGTTGTTTAGTATGAAACAAAAAGGTTGCAGCAAGACTGGCCCTGGTAGCTGAAAATCTCCACAGCCACTGTTCTTTTGAGAGACCACTCATGAGGCAGTATTTAAGTTCTGCTCAGTTTGTCTGCTAGGACAATGGACATCTCAGGTGTATGCGTTGCTACTAGAAAGTGGTTTGAAGACATCACCACTGCCAGATTCTTAATGTTTCTTTTCAAAGACAGTATGATCAAGTTCCACATTGTTGATGCACCAAAGCATTAACATGGTCCTGAAGTGCTTGCAGTATAAAGAGGACTGCTCTTAACTCCGAGACACTGATGTGAAGCTTGGCTTCTATTGTAGACCATGTTCCTTGGATGTTCTCCCTTCGAAAAACCCCACCGTACCAAGAAGGGAGGCGTGCCTAGTCATTGTGGCTCTATGTATTGGAAGATAGAAAGGACTGCCCTGAGTTACTGTATCAGATGAAATCCTCCATATAATGTGGTCCCTGCAGACCTGTGTGATTCATACTCTGTAGTGAAGGGGATGAAGGTTTTGAGACAATGAACAGCTAACATTCACTGCAGAACTCTCATGTGATAGCTGGCTAAAGGAACCATGACTACTGAGGAAGCCATCAGACCTAAGAGGCATAATACCAGTCAAGCCTGAGGTCTGGGGTATTTTATCACCTGGAGAGATTTGGATCTCATTGATTTGACTCTAGGTGAGGGACGTTTTGCTGTCTGATATACAGTGTCTAAATGGTGACCTATGAATTCTATGGATTGAGTAGAAGGTAGCTTGCTTTTGTTGATTCTACAGAAATGTCCAGAAGTTTTGTCAGCTGTAATAGGAATGACTGCTTTCGATAAAAGTAGATCCCCAGAGGTAGCAGTTAGAAGCTAATCATTTAGATATGGGAATACATGGATCCCTTGTAGCCTGAGACAGGCTGTCATAGCTGCCATTAACTTTGCGGACAGCCAGGAGGCTGTGGTGTGACTGAACAGCAGCATTCTGAACTGCTAATGCCTGGCTCCCAGCTGAAAACGAAGGAATTTCTTGGATTGCCACTAGATCTTGATATGACAGTAGGCATCCTGGAGATTGATACAGCACATACAGTCACTCACCCTCAGCTGAGGTAGAATGGATTGTACTGTGACCACCCAGAATTTTGTCCAATTTATAAACTGATGCAGATTGCTGAGATCTAAATTGGTCTTAGGTTCCCTGTCTTTTTTGGAACTAAAAAGACCCTTGAATAGACTCTGGATCCTAGTTGGTGTTGGGGGACTGTTTGGATGATTCTTTTGTCCAGCAATTTTGAAACCTCTATTGATGCAGATTCCAACTGACTGGGTGGAGTATTGGGAATCATTTGTTTTGTTTTTGGGGTTTCTAAAAAGGGTATTGTATAACCTCTGTTAATGATTCTTAGTACCCATGAATCAGAAGTTACATTTTGCCAGGCAAAAGAGTACAATAAGTGTCCCTTGACTGCTTTCAGAGTGCAGCAGTTGGGCAAGTATTCAGGGACACTGATAAGGTTTCCCAGGGAATGGTCCATGAAAACGTTGGTTTAGCGGACTACCTCTGCGTAGTGAGTGAAGTCCCATGGAATTGCCTCTGCCTCTGGTATGCCTATCCCCTGAAGTGTCTTGGTGAAAACCTTGAGATTTTTTTAATCATATTTCCCCCTCCCCTTGATTCCTGGAGAAGGATATATATGAAAAGATGAAAAAAATGGATTCCAACAGTAGACAAGGTATTCCAATCCTGTTCAATCCTGGTAAATGTATCCTTGACGTTTGGTCCAAATAAAGTGGAACTATTATAGCTGGTGTTTCTGAAGGATGTTTTAAGCTTTCCTAAAAATCAGAGAGCCACATCCAGGCATGGCAATGCATAGTAATATCTGTACTGGTTGCTCGGACTGTGCCATCTGAAACATTAGTTATCAGTCTCATGGAAACACTTGATGATAACTCTAGGGCAGACAATAGGTTATCCATAGTTTTTTGATATCTGACAGTAAGGTACCCCCCATTTGGAAGTTCCTTAATCAAATCCCTCTGGAAACATGTCAGGTTAACCATATAGTTCAATGCACAAACAGAAAAAGTGACTGAAGCATAAATCCATTTCCCCATTCTGTTCAGTGCCCTAGACTCTCTATTAGGGGATGGATAGATGGACACTCTTCAGACAGCTCCTTTTTAGTAGCTGCTGCTACCACCATGGAATTTACAGGGGGACCTTTAGCACAGTGTTTTCTTTCTTTGGAGGGGCAACTAAAATTCTGAAAGGTTTCTTTGGAATGGGCTCTGCCACATCAGGCTCCTTTCAAGCTTTCTGAGTAATGAGGTTGACTAAAGCATCAACAGGAAGGACCACCCAGGATGTTGAAGGACCAGATCTCGAGGATGAGACTAATGAAGCAGGCCTCAAGGGTAATTTCTGCAATATCAGTGAGTGAAGCCTGGAGCTGACAAGCCCCAGTGAAAAAGACTTCGTAGAGTGAATCTGGATCCTAGGAACGATAGGATCCAGTTGTCGAGTAACTTTAAATGCTGCACCCCCAATAGCTGTGGGATCAGGAGACCTTTTGTTATATTTTTATCCGAGCGATCCTCAGGTCTCTTTTCTTTAGACTTTTCTCTTGTTTGTCTCTATCCTTTTTTTCTCACTTTTTCTTTTTTTTTTTGCCTTTCCTTGTCTCACTTTTTTCTCAGAGAAAGGGAAAGAAGTGGAAGCCTTTAGGTCTGAAGGCATTTTGGACCCTGTCTGAGGAAGAAGTAGACCATTTAAAATACATTTTCATTTCACACCTGGAGGGCTCTGGTGCAGAAAACAAAACAAATGGAGCAGGAATCCTGCAAGTGGGAAGGCCTCAAACAGTAGACACACTGCAAATGTGGGTCTTCAGTGGGTATATTATGCCCACACAAGAATGACTTTTTAAAACCTGCTGACATTAGAACAAGAAATAACAATAAAGATGTATATAATCTTAACAAGTTACCTGAGCAAATAATTTACTAGCTATCTGTATTAATACATAAAAAGTCTGAAAGTCTTATGTTCATGTGCTGGAATGACTGAAAATAACATCGGAAACTGTCATGCTGATTATTCAAAATGTCGTAAAGTTTGGAAGTCAAAAATCAACATTCAGCATTTTCTGTACCATTCATCATCTGCAAAACATATGTTGATAAATTATACATGGTTTTACTGTTTTGCAAGGGGGCAGGCACCCCTGCACCCCCACACCCCTGCCACTTATATAGTCTAACTTCGAGATCGTACTGCAGTGAGGAACAGGATAATTTTCCTGATCCCCACTGTAGTGCTATCCAACTGTAAACAGCGATGCTGAAAGCCACGAATGCAACCTGTGTCTCGATATTCTGGAAGCCACATGAAAATTTCAGATTGGGATTTTCACTTTTTGCATCTTTACCCTCGAACATCTGAAAGATGGTAAATTAACTTTCATACTTCTGATAGTAAACCACATATATATATATATATATATATATATATATATATATATATATATATATATATATATATATATATAGGTTTACTATCACAATGCCGACGTGCACTTGCACGGCTATGAAGTATTCGAACAACAGATGTTCGAATACTTCATATTTCGGCAGGTGATGTGAGCGAACGTTACCATTGCGAATGGACTGTGCATTCGCAATTCTAATGTTCGCTCATGTGAGGGATCGCAGTTCAGTGTGGTTAGGGAAATACATCCCTTTCCTCACTGTAGTGCGATCTCGGAGTTGGAATATTAAGTTGGGGGGTGTGGGGGGCGCAGCATAACTGTGTGTTTAGGCTAGTTAGGTAGGTAGTTACGGGACGGGTGGGAGTGCTGTGTATTGCCGAAAATGTCGCGAGTGACATTTTCGACAATTCACAGCTGTTTTCGACATTAGGAAAATGCGGAAATGTTCATTTCCGATGTATAAATTCGAAAATGCAGACACGTTTGTTCTGATTTTCGAATTTATGATAGTAAACCATATATATATATATATATATATATATATATATATATATATATATATATATATATATATATATACTTACTATCACATGTTCAACACTACTGTGGTCGAAAGTGCAGATATCCAAAGAAAATGTTCGGAAATCACTACACTGACCACAGTAAATGCCGAACTGAGAATTTCAGTGAAGTCAAGTGTCGAACATTTCAACTTCAGTGAAATGCTCATAGCCTGCCAAACATATTTTAACATGTTTTGCAGGCATCCCCCCAACCCCCCTACTTATATATACAAACTCTGAGATTGCACTACACTGAGGAAAGGGTACATTTCCCAATCCCCACTATAGTGCGATTTGCACTAGACTTTCAAACCTTGCTATAGCGGCTGTTCGCTATTGTAAGGTTTGACAATATAGTAGTCACACTAATGGTTCTGCTACCTGATTTACACACATACATTAATCGCGCACAGTGCAATCGACTATGTGATTGTATACCATATATATATAATATATACCATATATATGTAATATATGAGTCTACTTTACATGGTTGACATTTCATAAAGTCGAAGACTATATGGCCGAGACCATATGACTGACTTTTGAAATGTCGACTATGTAAAAAAAAAAAAACACAACAATCACTTACCTTTACATTGCTAGCAGGAGGGGCAAGCTCCCCTGCACCTTCCATGGGGGGCTCTGCCCGCCCAGACCCCGGAATTTAAATATACCAACTCCGAGATCGCACTATAGTGCGGAAGATGGAAATCTTTCCATTCCGCACTGTACGGAGATGCCCGTTCCGCATGGTCGATGTTTCAAAAGTCGATTATATGGTCTCGACCATATGGTCTTCAACTTTATGAACTGTCGACCATGTGAAGGGGAAATATATATATATATATATATATATATATACATATATATATATATATATATATAAACACATGCAAGAAAAAAATTGAAAATTACACTAATCTAAGCTAAAAAGAAGTTATGTACTCACCATAACGTTCCATGTGAGTTGTCCCATCTTGCCTTCATTCATCACTGATGGGTTCGGAGCTGATCCTGGGCTCCGACACGGCCGACTAGCAAGCTCAAAGTTTTCCAGTAGCTCGAGACCCC
Organism: Protopterus annectens; assembly: GCF_019279795.1. Classification (NCBI taxonomy): domain Eukaryota; kingdom Metazoa; phylum Chordata; order Ceratodontiformes; family Protopteridae; genus Protopterus; species Protopterus annectens. The sequence continues at coordinate 958,835,257 of NC_056746.1, forward strand.
ACCCCTTATTCCACAATGCACTGCTGGAATTACCTCAGATCTTGTTTGCTGCGTACCATATAGAAGTACAATAATTATTCTGCCTAGGAAGGAATACACATTGAAAAACAAGGATGAAGACAGCCTGGTCAACTGCCAGCCAGGAAGGGGAAGGAGGGAGAGACGTGAGAATGAAGGCGAGAAGGAACAACTCACATGGAACGTTATGGTGAGTACATAACTTCTTTATGTGAAGTTGTTCAATCTCACCTTTCATTCATCACTGATGGGTAGCGTCCCTAGCACCCTGATCTTGGGTGGCTCCTAGAAGTACACTCTTCAGAACCGTTGAACCAAATGAAGCTCTGTCCCTGGAGGCCTTATCCACTTTGTAATGAGTTATAAAAGTGTGAGGTTTAGACCATGTGGCTGCTGCACAGATGTTATCCAAAGATAATTTGGCTTGAAAGGCTGAAGCGGTAGAAACTGCTTGGTTGAATGAGCCTTTACCTTACTAGACAAGGGCATATTATGACAATCATATGTGTAGGTGATACAATCCGACAGCCACTTAGACAGGGTTGTTTTAGCAACTGGTTTACCTTTCCTGGCCTCAGAAAAAGACACAAAGAGCTGATCTGATTTCCTAATATCTTTTGTTCTGTCCAAATAAAATCTAGGTTGTCTATGAACATCGAGTTTATGCAACATATATTCTAATTTGGTGGTATGATTAGGTAAGAAAATGGGCAACGCAATGACTTGATTAATGTTAGTCTCAGAACATACTTTGGGCAAAAAGGATGGATTTATTCTGAGAGATACTCTGTCAGCATGGAAGACCATATAAGGCAGCTTGATGGATAGGGCTTCCAGGGGGAATAAGGTGCCTTCACTGGAGGCCTTATGTGAAAGGAACCTTTAAGAAAAGCCTTAGACAATTGGTGAGCCATAATATTCAAACCATCAATTCCTAGATGGAAATTAGATAGCAGCTAATTGCACTTGCACCATAGCAGCCGCTGCTCCTTTGTTGAAGATTTCTGTCAAGAATTGTAAGATAGAAGACAATGGCACTTGATAAGGGTCAATGTTGTGGGAAGAAGTCCAAATGGAAAATCTCTTCCACTTACTATGATACAATTTTCTAGTGGAAAGTTTATGGGAAGCCAATAAAATCTGACTAGTGTCATGGGATTGGAGCAGCCAAGCGGTTAGCTTCAGTGTCTGCAAGGATGGGTGAAGATCCACTGACGGATGTGTCAATAAGTCCAGAACTGGGTCCAGGATCCATGGATCTTCCAGTATGGGATGGTAAAGAAACAGGAACCAAATCTGCCGAGGCCAATGAGGGGCTATAAGGATGATCGTCCGTCCCAGCAACTTTGCTTTCTGTAAGAATTTGGGTATCAGGGGAATTGGTAGAAATGTGTAGAGGAGACCCGGGGGCCACTCGTGGACAAGAGCATCCCTCAGGGAGTGACCTAGCGTGGGAATCAGGGTAAAATAGCTTCTGCATTTGTTGTTGATGTGACTGGCAAACAGGTCGCAGGAAGGCTGGCCCCATTTGAGGAAGATCCTGTCCGCAATCTCTTGTTTGAGGGATCATTTGTGGGATAATAAGATTGCTCTGCTCAGTCTGTCTGCTATGACATTGGATTTGCCCGGGGTGTGCGTTGTCAACAGAAAGTGCTGGGATGACAGTGCCCACCGCCATACTCTGAGGACTTTTCGGCAAAGGGGATAAGACTTGGTCCCGCCTTGTTTGTTCAGATACCAAACCACTGACATGTTGTCCGTGTGTAGTGCAATTGTCCCTAGAGGAAGAGAGTCCTGAGAGTATTGCATTGATATGCAGATGCAATTCTTGATCTGTCCATGTGCCTTGGGCAGTCTTTCCCTGAAAAAGCCCCCCCCCCACCCTATCAGGGAAGCGTCCATGGTCACAGTGGCAACTGGAGGGGGGAGCATGAAAGGACGTCCTATTGTGACATGAAGAGACGTCAACCACCACTGAAGATTCTTCTTGCAGGAATTCGTTATCAGGATCATGTGACTCATTGGAAGTTCTTGGTAAGACCACTGCGTGAACAGAAGCCATTGAAGGATTTTCATATACATCCTTGCTAACAGGATTGCTAAAATAGCTGCCGCCATCAATCCTAGAACTTTCAATACCTCTGCAGCTGGTGCTCTGTTCTTTGATATCAGGGACATGATGTGTTGGCAAAGAATACAAATTCTTTCTGGTGGAAGGCGAAGAGTGGTGGTTGACATGTCTAGTTCTGTCCCTATAAAAATGATATGCTGTGATGGCAACAAGGCAGACTTTTTGAAGCTGACTGTAATGCCTAGCCATTCGCAGAGTGTCAGAGTAGCCTCTCTCGCTTGAAGAAGTTGATGCCTGGTGGTGGAGGTAAGGAGTCAATCGTCTAGATATGGAAACACCTGGAATCCTATACGCCTCAGGTGAGCTGTGACTACTGCCATTTACTTGGTGAACACTCTGGGGGCTGTAATGAGACCAAAGGGCTGCGCTCGGAATTGATAATGATTGGCTTCCAGCCGGAAACGCAGGTGATCTCTGGATGGTCTGGCCATCTTTATGTGGTAGTACGCATCCTTGAAATCGATCGAGCACATCCAATTGTCCTTCCCCAAGAACGGGAGTATGGATTGTAGCATGACCATTCGGAACTTCTCGTTTCTCACAAATTGGTTGAGTCTGCTGAGATCCAAAATGGGTCTCCAGTCCCCTGTTTTCTTTGGAACCAAAAAGAACCTTGAGTAAATTCCGAATCCTGTCTGGTCTGCTGGGACTGGCTGGATGACTTTTTTCTCGCAATCGGTGTACCTCTATTGCTGCTTGTCCCATGTGACCGGGTGGAACATCCGGGATTTTTTTGACAGGAGGAGGCTGGGTGGAGAATGGTATGAAATACCCCCTGGAAATGATACTTTGTACCCAAATGTCATTTGTTATATTTAGCCAGGCTTTTGGGTACAATGATAAGCGACCCCTGACTGCCTCCAGTGTAGGACAGCCAGGCCTCCCTTCAGGAGCGCTGGTAGGATTGACCAGAGAAGTGATCTCTATCACCCTGGTGTTGCGGACCCCCTCTGCCGCAAGGGCAGTGTTTTCCATTGAAACCCCTCCTCTGCCTCTGGAGGGGGGCTTTCCACGTGTGTCTTGAAAGGCTCCTTGGGCTTTCTGGAACCACATCTTTCCTCCCCTCTGACCTTTGGAAATGGGTCAAGTGGGGGTGGAAAAACAGACTCCGACGGCAGACAGAGTCTTTCCTTCTTGCTCACACCTGGACAAAGTCTCCTTCACCTTTGGACCAAACAAAGATGAGCCATCAAATGGGGTATTAGTAAAGGAAGACTTGAAGGGTTCCGCGAAGGAACAGAGTCGCATCCAGGCATGCCTACGAAGAGCGATTCCTGTACCTACAGCTCTACTCGAACCATCAGCTGTGTATGATATGAAATGCATAGACGAGTTGACTATCGAATTGAGGATAGTGAGCTGAGTGGCAATCTTGTCGGATACACTCAAAGCTACAGCACCCTGAAGAGTATCTCCCAACTCCTTAAGGAGATCTCTCTGCAGTCTGGTAAAATGAGTCAAGTAGTTCAGTGATCTGAGTGAGAAAGTCGCTGAACTGAACATGCATTTCCCATATATATCCATGATCGTTTCCCATATATATCCATGATCCCAGATTCTCTGTTAGGAGGATGCATAGATGAGGAAGTCTCAGACATTTCCTTTTTGGTGGCTGCCGCCACCACCATAGCATCAACAGGAACTCCCTTGGTCAAAAAGCACTTAACCACATGGGCTGAAATAAACTTATTAGGCCTCCTAGGAACAGGTTCCATAGATTCTGAAGACTCCCATGCCCTACGAGAGACCAGATCCATAAGCTCATCATACGGCGGAAATACCCAAGAGGTGGAAGGTTGAGACCCGAACGCCTTCAGGAGAACCGACTCATCCTCAGTAGGGCTCTTGGACTGCCAATCACCCCTCTGCCTAAGAATTTCAAGAATCTCCACAAAAGAGATGTACTCAGAGGGGGACCCTTCTGATTCATCCAGGTCGGTGTCCGATGTGAGAGACTCCTTGGGGGAGTCCAAATGCCTCCTCTTGCAAAATCTCTTCCTGGGAACCTATTCAGGAGGAACTTCTGGAGAGGTCTCAGAAGAGCAGAGAGCACCCTGTGGGGCTACCTGTGGCTCAGGGTCTCTACGCATGGGATGACCGGAGGAGACAGAAACTGACACAGGCACTTTAGGGGAAGAAGAGGCCAGACCTTGAGATGAGGAAGTCTTAGGAGACAATACTCGCCTCATGGCTTCGAATGCACCTCAGCTCTGATGAGAAGGAGTCGATGGCTCCGACGGACCTGTGATCTCCTCCCGCACCGAAGTCGTGGTCTCCGAGCCCGAGGTAGGAGCCGAGCTTACCCGAGCCAAGGCCCCGAGAAGAAGAGTTGGCACTGACAAGTCGGTGCAGCTATCCTCCCTGGACCCGACCGGAGAGTGTCGGCTCCTAGAGTCCCGGTCGGTGCCGAGAACGTCTGAGCAGATGGAGCCAACGACACTGGAGCAGATGTTGGCTCCAAGGGATCCACAATCAACAGGTCGGCATTCTCCGGCTCCGAAGGTCCGGTATGGCTCAGAGGAGGAGCAGACAATTCAAGAGTAGTGGTCTTCGGCTCCGACGGTTGGGTCTGAGCCAACAGCAATTTAACTAGGCCTGGTGCCTTTAAGAGTTTCTGAACCAGCCTGTCCATATCCAGATCAGATAGGCTGACAAAGGACCTGGAAGAGTGAACAGTTGGAGCCGATTGGAGCAATATGGATGGAGGTTTTTCAGCAACCAGTTCCAGAGCAGTGTCCCGGTTCCGAAAAGAACAGGCTGTCAGCTCCGAAGGCAATGGAGCCGGTCACCACACTTTCTGACCTTTTTCCTTTTTTAGACCTAGAATCAGAGGAAGATTCAGATGATTTACTGGCTCCATCCTGGTCAGACAATGCCTCAGAAAAAGGGTGTTTGATGATACCCCTATCGATCAGTTTCCTCTTCCTTTCTGCTAGCACTCTGGTGGAAAAGGAGTGACAGATACTGCAAGACTCTTGCAGGTGCCCCTCACCCAAACAGTAAACACACTGCACATGGGCATCCATGACTGACATTTTCTGTCCGCACTCTGGGCATTTTTTAAACCCAGACTTTGGATGTTTGTCTTTTTCTTCAGACATTTGCACAACTGAAACACACTATTAAACTATGAGCTAATTTAACTAACTAACTCACACAAACACACACACAGCTCAAAAGGGGCAACTGCAACTATACAAATATAAACAGGATTAAGTAATCCAAAAACAACAGTCCCAACAGGGAACACTGACTAATAACTATAGAAGGGATCCTAAGGTCAAAGGGCCAAAGGCAAAGATAGATTATACTGAGGAAAGGGGTATGAACACAGAAAAACTACTATCTACTAGCTAGTAATATCTGCTATTAAATATAGATCAAGAATACATAAAAATTGAAAAATATAACTTGCTGAAAGTTGAAAAACTCCCAATAAAGTCTCAAGCAAAGCTGGATACCAAGAGATCCGTGCTGTAGCAAACTAGATCTGAGGTAATTCCAGCAGTGCATTGTGGGATAAGGGGTGGGGTCTGGAGCTACTGGAGAACTTTGAGCTTGCTAGTCGGCCGTGTCGGAGCCAAGGATCAGCTCCGAACCCATCAGTGATGAATGAAAGGCGAGATTGAACAACTTCACATCAATACTCTAACCTAATAAGTAGTATGAACAATTCATAAAAGGAAGGAAAAATACTTTCACTTATCGTGAAAAATTATGGTGCTCTCAGTCCACACGTCTGGTTTAGTCAGGTGGTAAACTAGATGTGAGGTAATTCAGATAGGAGAGAGGAATTGTGGGTAGGAGAGAAGTCACAGTTCTCAAATCCAAAGCTTGGTATAATGTGCTGAGGTCAGATCCACCCAGATCTGACAACCCACATGTTGACTCAGCCAAAAAATGTCAACATCATATACAAATTAAAAGTAAAAATACTTTTTGTTCTCTGCATATGGGTAAACACATTAAAAGTAATTTTTTTCTGCATGGAAAGATTCCCCCAAAGAGGACTTGTCTGTCAGAAAGGAGACTAAAGTGATGGCTGCTGTTCTTGTGAAGCCTTTGTGCTGCTTCCTCACAAGGTGGCAACAAAATACTGAAGATTTTCTACTCTGACTGCAGAGTTTCCCTCATCAGGATTGACCATTCAACAGCCAGAATGGAAGTGTGGGAAATATCCAGAGTTTCTGGAAGCTGGCCTTTCGCTGTGACGAGAGAGAGACAATCTATGTAGCCTAAAGGCTACTGCAGCAGTGGAAATGATCATTTTTTTTTCTCTGGAGGTAGAAAGGCTCTTTTCAGGACAGAATTTAATAAACAACACAGGAATACAATTCTGTGGGAAGGGATGTGAGAGATGATTTCTGAAGCTTGATTTCAAAACCCGGACTTAGTAGAAGATTCTAGACAGTTTGAAAAGACTCTTGACAACTTGAAAAAGAGTCTGCCAAAATAAGACAATTCTGCAGATTTGGAAAGATATGAATGCCTTAAAGCCTGCCATAAGCAATGACTGGAGCAAAAAACTTTGTGAATACCCTTGGCGCTGTGAAAAACCCAGAGGGTAAGAAAGAGAACTGATAATGTAAACCTGATTCAACAAACATCAAAAACACCTGAACAACTCAACAATGGAAATGTAATGATAAACATCTCTTAAATCTACCTTTACCATAAAGGGGTGGATTAGAGTAAGTAAGATGTAAGGAATGACATTTTGAATTCTGGAATCTTCACAAAAAGATTTTGAAAGGAAATATCCAGTATAGGATTCTAGAAGCCTTCCCTTCATGGTACCAGAAAAGGCCTAGAAAAAAAAAGCATTTGTTCAACTGACAGAGAGATACAGGTTATATATCTCCCCAGGCCAGCATCCACTGTAGAACAGAAGGAAACAGAGAAACTTGGTATTCAGAAATCATAGCAAAATACCAGAACACACAGCCATGGGCTAAAAATATTTAATTGGAAGTAGTAAAATAGTAGTTAGCGCTTTCAACGGGCAAGAAAGAATCCCCTGGGAAGGAATAATGAATTTCCATTGGCAAGTGTAACCCTGCTAAATTACATTCAGAACCTGTCTGCATGCGGACTTTCCAAGGTGGCTGCTCACTGATCAACAGGCTTAATTTCAGCTGTCCCAGTGTAAAAACAGAAACAGAAAATAAAAGGACAAGTGAAATTGTAAGCTTGGGTAAAATTCAGTTACTGGCTACTAAGTATATTGCCTGGATAACACGAAACACTATTCGGACCACTGCCAAATGAGAACCACAGTTGCAGGTGAAACTTTAATCACAGAACATCCAGACTAAGCGCTTTCACCATTGAATAATGGCATCATCAGAGTCAGCATAAGCACACAACAACTACCCTTAAATACTTAGCCTTATCAAATGAACACATTAATTGAAAATACATAATTAATTAATTACTTAATTAAATACATAATCATAGTAAACTGAAACCCAACCAACGAGTCCATTGATTCTACATTTTACTGTGACCTAAACTTTGTTAAAAACCCACACACAATACTTTAAACAAAACATCTAAACACATTTAAATAATATTAAACACATTTAAATAATATAAGATTTTTGTTTTAAAACTGGCTTCAATGAAATATAATCATTGAGCCCTGGTTGTCTCGTTGCATTTAGCCTAAACTGCCATTCAGCTTCAAGACATGCAACCCTATTACAAACATCTCCCCCCTCACCAGTGAACACTCTATCAATGATAAAAAATATAAATTTCTTAAAATTCAAACATTTAACAGAATGCAAGTACAAAGCATTATGAACATCTTTATTTTTAATGGACCTATTGTGCTCCATAACCCTGTCTCTTAACCTACGGGTAGTCATACCCACATAAAAGGTGTCACATGAAATACATGACGCCACATACACTAGGTTCCTACTATTACAGTTACACACACCAGGACAAGCCAATGTACGCCTGAATCCTGGAACACAAACATAGGCTCCTTCAGCAACAAACCTACATATACTACAAGCCCCACATTTACCCATCCAGGATTTCGATGTTCTACCAACTCTCTCTAACCTATTTTTCAAGTTAGTTCCCTTAGAAAACACAATCCTGGGCTCCTTTCCTAAAATTGCTTTTGTATCAAGACCTAAACATTCTTTCCAAGCATATCTCACAACAGAATACATTTCAAAGGACTTTTCACTATATCTTACTACAAGCGCTGGGCCATCCTGTTTCACAACATCATTGACCCTAAAATCAACTGAAGATGTCCCACCATTAGACACCCCTTGCTTCAAAATAGGGGTGTAGATCGTCCGCCTCTTTTTATACACTTCTTTTTTAATCTTTAACAAAAGTTGCAGGGGGTACCCACGATCAAGCAACATACCTATTAGTTTGTAAATTTCCTGTTTGAAAATTCCCTCGTCACTAACAAGTCTTGATGTTCTAACCATCTGACCTTTTGCCACCCCCTTTCTCTGATGAAAGGGGTGACAACTGTCAAAATGGAGCAACGAGTTTGAGTAGTTTTCCTTCCTAAAAATAGTACTAATCAACTCACCCCCACTCTTTGATATAGTAATGTCCAAATAATTGACACTTTCTTTATTCCAAACATAAGTGAATTTCAAGAACTTTGTAGTGCCATTTAAGTAATTTACAAATTCAATGGCCTCACTCTCATTTCCTTCCCAAATAATCAACAGGTCATTCAAAAACCTGCTATATAACATTATTTTGGAATAAAACACAGAAGGAAACACAAACGCCCTCTCCCATGCCAATAGAACAAGATTAGCAAAAATTGAGGCACATTTGGCACCCATTGCCACTCCAGAACATTGCTGATAAAATTCTCCTTCAAATTTCATAAAATTGTTGCGGAGAACCATCTCCATTAAATCAAATAACAAATTAACTCTATCCTTGTCAATCATGTTACTAGCATTCAAACTCTTGTAAAACATATCAAGGCCCTCCTCATGTGGAATTACTGAAAAGAGATTAACCACATCAATCGTGAGAAAACTAAAAGAGTCACAGTCCTTTCTAACATTCCTCAATCTTTCAAGGCAATGCCAAGAATCCCTGAGAATATGCTTGACTCCTGTTAGGGCCGGTCTAGACAATGCATCTACAAAAGCTGCAAGGGGTTCTGTCTTTGAACCCTTCGCTGACACAATTGGTCTAAATGACAAATTTTCAGTCCCCTTATGCACTTTGGGGATCCCGAAAATATTGGGCATAACTGCATGCTTAACCTGTAAATAATCATACTCCTTCTCATTGATAACACCCTGATACAGTGCATCCAGCAAAAATAAATCAATCTTTTTATATGCCCTATTAACCTCATTTAGTGACACTCTAGAATAAACAGCCTCTTCATCCAAAAGTTTTGTCATTGCAGCCAAATAATCAATCTTGCACATCATAACCATGCCCCCACCTTTATCAGGTTTCATACACCTCACTTTATCAGAGCCCCCTAATTCTTTTAAGGCTAATCTTTCCCCTTCAGTTAAATTATCCTGCCAACAATACTTTGTCGCACAAATCCTTCTAAATTCATATTCCACAAGTTTATCAAACACCAAAACGGCCACATTGTGTGGTGGAATAAAGGTGCTCGTCCTTTTTAAAGGCACCACTGTCGTACATATACTTCTATCATTGTCAATAATGTCCTTCTGTTGAAAATATAATTGAAGGTCAAGTCTTCTCAAAAACAGTTTAAAATCAACTAAAACTTGAGCTACATCCAACCTATAATTCGGAACAAACTTGATCCCTTTACTAAATAAACCAAAATAACTATCACAAATTTCCAAATCAGTGTAGTTATAAATAATAAACCCATGTTTGGTCAGGATCGAACAATTCAAAACAGGATTGTATTCAATCTCACTTACTTCCTTGTTAAGGTTTGAATCAATTATACAATGGCCATCACTAAGTGAAGGTTCCTGCATACCATTAGTACAAACAGAGGACAACTCTTTATCTAAAAAATGTCCACACACATTACCTACATTTAAAAAATTGTCATACATTTCAGATAAAATACTATCATTGATTGCATTCATATTTCCAATATTGTTACAATCTTGAATACTGGACTCGTTGGTTAAATCTTGATTAGTGTCGCTAAAAACATCACAAGCATCATCATTAAGCAAAAACTTTAGTGGTTCGAATAATCCCTCCACAACACCCCCTCCCCCCCATACCCCTGTCGTACATTAGTCCCTCTTTCCGACTTCTGTTCATTAAACGCTCCGACCTCCTTGGGCCGCTTGACGGTTCTAAAAAAAAAACGTCAGCATCCTGAAAGTCACATTTATTAATATCACCCCCAATGTCACCATTCTTGTCCAAATCTACCAAAACATGTTGCGAACTCATAGTCGAAAAATGTCTTTGGCCACCTACTGGGTAAGCACGTCCGTTAGCATAGTCTGCAGTCTCCCGAATCAGTTTTTTCTGCTTGGTATCCTTATTTTGCTTGACAAATAAATCCATCTTGACCAAGACCTTTTCAAACCATTCCCGGTATTGATAAAAAAGAAGATCGGTAGTAATGCTAGTATATAACCTACCAATCTCCCCCCGCAACTCGACTAACTTGCCCTGGTTATTTTTAATAATAATGTCAAGCATCTCAAGGCCAGTACGGTCAAATAAACAAATTAAATCTTTAAATGATTCAGTACCTGCATCAGTCCCCATTGGTAACTTCCATACATGAAGACCCTTCGGGACCTGCTTAAGTTCAACTAGAAAAGGTAAAGAGAAAAAACACTGCCCGGGAAGAATCCTGCAGTTGTTCAGCAAAAAGAACTTCAAGCTTCAGCTCTGGTTCAACAGCTGGCTTTTTAAAATAAATGAAACACTAAAGGAATATATCAGCTCAAATACGACTGGAAAAAAATAAAAATAGAAGAAGCTTTAACTAGTTATTCAAATGACATTTTAAAAATGCAAACTTCAGAGGATGAAATGAAGTAAAGTTTATTTGAGTCTAAGGCTTCTCAAGAAGAGCTGTTTCAAAAAATAGCAGATGTAGAAGACAGACAAAACCTAAGATGTTCTCATCTAAAACAAACTGGAAGGAATAGACAAGTAAGCAACAAACTTTGGTAATGGAAAAGACACATTGAGTTTATGCTGTAAACATGGCCATGAGAAAGAAGTCAAGACTTATATTAATAAAGATGCAATCATACCAGCAGAAAAAGTTGCTCTGACATTTGCAAGATGAGTTTCTGAGCTGCAAGTCTCTCATGGAGGGAGAACCTTACCTGATTTTCCACAGGGATAGGGTTGTGTTATGCAGTAATCCTTCCTTCATGCTTTGTTTCATCTTTTGATTATGTTTATATGACTCGCACGTGTGTGTTGCACTTCACACACACTCGAGTCAAGTCAGATCTGCCAGTCCTAAATCCGAACCACAGGATCCACCAGATAGGAGCACCTCGTGGGCTGACTCACTGAAAGTTCTTTCCATGGTTTGAAGTTTCTACTATTCTAGTAACAGCCATAGTGCAGCCCGCCATGTTTTGTATTATTTACTGCTGCCCATTGTGTTGTATTATTTACTACTGCCTGTAACATACTCTGGTGTGCAAAGTAGTTCGTAATCTGCTTTGCCCCATAATTGTGCATAATTATTTATCTGTTATTATTCTGGCATTATTCAATTATTAACATGAACCATTGTTGTGCAGCTGTTCTATAATGTGTGTGTGTGTGTGTGTGTGGGGGGGGGTGGGGGTGGGTGGTGGGTAGCCGCTCTAATGAATCAACCATTGCTTTGTGCATTTTAAGCGACCGGCAGCTCTAATGAATCATTCAACCACTGATTTGAGCATTTTAAATGACCAGCAGCACTAATGAATCATTCAACCATTGCTTTGTGCATTTTAAGCAATCAGCAGCTCTAATGAATCATTCAATCATTGCTTTGCGCATTTTAAGTGACCGACAGCTCTAATGAATCATTCAACCATTGCTTTGTGCATTTTAAGCAACTGGCAGACCAGGGTTGCCATTCTAATTAATCAACCATGGTGTGTGTGCATTTAATCATTCAGACCAGGGGGTGCCATTCTAATTAATCAACCGTGGTGCTTGTGTGCATTTAACCATTCAGACCAGGGGGAGTCTGTGTATATTTTAAGCAACCATTCAGACCAGGGGGTGCCTGTGTGCATTTTAAGCAATCATTCAGACCAGGGGTGCCTGTGTGTATTTTAAGCAACCATTAAGACCAGAGGGTGCCTGCGTGTATTTTAAGCAACCATTCAGACCTGTGTGTGCATTTTAAGCAACCAATTCAGACCTGTGTGTGCATTTTAAGCAACCATTCAGATGTGTGTGTGTTTCTGTGTAAAATGCCCCAGTTTAGTATACCTGGTGGTTAGTGTTACTCAGGCTCAAACCGTGTACCTTAGGTGCAAGGAGCAAGACCCTGAATTCCCTACCCACATCACCACTTGTGTTCAGCTCTTTGGTCTGTTCCTTTTACAATCTGTGGTTTTCTAGCAAATTAGTGAGAACTGATTTCACTAAATAATAGCCATTTAAGTTTCAGTCTTCCTATCTTTCAGGAAATGCATGGTAATACAAATCATTTTATTTTAGCAGCTTTTCTAAGATTATATAAGCAGTGTTTCTAAACTATGTCCCTGGTTTTAGGCCTCTCTCTAATAAATTTTGGCTTTTTCCAGATGTATTGTGCTGCATAGTTCTTCAGTGGGAGAGAAAGTTAGTGTTGCTTATGCCAAGTCTGTTTGTGCTGTTAGTAGCACAACAGGTAGAACACTTCCTTTTCCTGCAGAAGGCTTTGGATTCTACTCTCACAGTATGTAGATGGATTGCTGATACTGTACTGTGCTGTACTTTTAAAGGGGGTGGATGCTGCACTCCTGAGAATGTCCTCTTTGGCAGAGACACCTAGTAACTATGAACCTCTTATCAGTTTGCCATCTGTTCCCTACTGCGATATTACTAGCTTATTATTTTTTTAATGTAACATAGGCAATTTATTCCTTCAAGGGCAACAGGCACTTTATTTGTAGACAAAACAATGAAATTAAAAGTTGTTTGCTAGAAGCAACCTCTTCATTAGTTACATATTTCTTTAATGTGGAATTATTTACATGACTTTTACTTCTGCAGAGATTGTGCATATTTACTGATACAAATGTTTTGAAATGGGCAGTTTTGTCATTATTGATTCGTGCATATTGTTCAAAGTAATAAATTTAAAATGTGCTCTAACAAGTGTGCTGTATTATACAAGGAATATAATTTAATACAATCAGGAAGGTGTATCAAAGAACACATGTATGTTTCATGTGCAAGGGGCCTATGATTTGAAAACAGCCCAAAGTTAATCTTTGTCCAGGTCTATACTGAATGTTTGAACATTCAAAATTCTGAGTGTCATATGGTCAACACCATATGATCGGATTTTTGAATGCTCAAACGTTGTAATTGAGATCTCCGTACAGCACGGAAAGGGAAGATTTCCTTTTTCTGCACTGTAGTGCGATCTCGGAGTTGGTATATTTAAAGAGTGGGGGGTGTGGGGGGTGCAGGGAGCTTGCCCCCTGCTTAAAATGTTCAGGTAGGTGTTTTGTGTAGTTTTTTTTTCTAAGATAATCAAACTTTAGAAAGTTCAATCATATGGTGTCGTCCATATGACAGCTAAACTTTCAAACGTTCGTTTATCTAATATAGACCCTCTTTATCTGACAATGGCCAGATGCATTTTCTTTGAATGTGAGTTTCAATGCTGTTTCAATTAATATGAGTTTACTTTCAAGGGCAGAGAAGTTTTAATGCTAAGTCTATTTTCACTGGGAGAATGTATTGCTTTGTTTAGCAGATGTCTATTAGTGTTTGTGCTATAAAATGTACAATAAAAGTTGTAAATGAAATCCAAATAATCCTTGTAGAAGTAAAGCAGTATGCACATTACAGTGTTTATGGTAAATGTGGCAAAATAGCCAAGTAATGGGACATTGGAATGGCTGCAGGGAGGGCTGTGTATGGGGGGCCCCCTTCAACCATGAGTTTGTGAGGGGGGACAGGTGGTAAACTCAAAGACAGCTTGGGCGGCACAAACTCTAGCTATGTCACTGATCAGTAGGCCATGAACCATGACTTTTGGAGGTCTTAGCAAACTATAATATTCTTTTGTTAAGATTAGAATATTGCCTACCATTAAATGCCCCACTTTTTCCACAAAACCCACTTATCTGCAAGTTACCAAAAAGAAAATCCTAAGGTTCATCATCTTCTCCCTTCCCAGTGAACATCATTGCTACACATTACAAAAAAAATGTTACCATTTACTACAGGGTCTGGGGCCATATTTTGGTTGTCTGTTCTTCAGTTTGCGCTTGAATGCTGGTATCCCACAATTCCACGGGAGTGGGTGGGGTTACATAATTATGTATGCATATTTTATGTTAATCAGTGTACAGATTTGTACCTATTTTTCATGGGCCTTTGTCCAGATTTTTGATGTTTCCAGGTTGAAAGGTATGCTTTGGTCTGACAGCAGAAACTAAGACTGAGACTAAACACAGGCTTGATGAAAACAGAGTTAATGGTAAATATACATTTTAGCATGTCATGTAGTGATTTCTGTGAGTTTATTTGCACTGATCATCAGCTACTGAAAACTGCCTCTTCTCAGCAAAAGTACAAATTTAAACAGCAGTGATTAATGATTATGTATTTGCATGAACACTGGACACTGATTTGAATAATTTACTGGTGACTGATGTTACCTAACACAATTCGAGTTCATTATTTGTGTTGACTAGTCAAAAACTGCTGTAAGCCTGGAACCTGTATAATGTAAAATTTAAGTAATATGTTTTTATTATACTCATTCATGATTGCCATTTTGTGTTATAATATTTGACTGTTTTTGTGTCAATAGCACTAGGTCAAACCATCAAAGCTGTCAAAATCGTCTGATGTCCTATTCATTCAGTATTTCAATACCCTCTATTTTAATGAGCATAACAACCTGTGGGGGTTCAGTATGACAACCCGGCTGGCCATCATGATTAACTGACAATGATGGCCATCAAGGTCCAGGAATGGCAAATTCCAGAGTTGGCAACCATAATAGTTGTGTATATTTGGAATGGGATATTCTGAAAATGCATTTAGTCTTTTTGTTTGACAGTTTCAATTTAAGCAAAAAGTCTTGAAAAATGTGACATAGCTTTAAATGGAGATGAGAAGAAACAACTGTAAAATATCGGGCTACTAAACATTAGTGTATGAATATAAGGCTAAAGTTGAAAATGCACATAAAAAAAAACTGTCATGTACAATCGATGAGAGAAATAATACTTTATCATAATGGCTACACTATTTATAATGTCTTAAAATGTAAATGGGCTTTACAGGTAAAGACAAAAATGAAAGATTATTGAATTATGTTAGGAAGAGCAGAGTGCAAATAGCAATGCTGCTGAAGACATATTTGGAAAAAAAAGAGCATATGAATTTGACAAAAAAGGATTTTAGGATGAATATTCAGCTGAATATCAAGGACATGTATATTTCACAGAGAATACTGGTGGCATGGAAAAGACTCCCTATCCATATAAAACAAAGTTCATCCCAATTTTCAAGTGCAACTTAGATCTATGGATAGGAAACAGAAAATGTACCCTCAGGACTTCCCCTTGTACTGTTAATGCACACATTTGGCTCAAAAATGCTTTATCCCATGCATTAGTTCCCTCAAATTATCTATGACATGATCACAGTTAGTGTCATTAGTAGTAATATATAATTATTGACCATGTGATGGGTAAGGCCAATCTATAGCCAAATGGGATAGGTACTTTGAGCACAAAAAGGGAAGCTGGCTAGGTTTAGAATGGCCTGCAAGGCCAGCTACCTTAGCACTTACTTATGAATCTACAAAAGAAAAGGAAGTAATAAATGCTGATTGCTAAACTGGTTCCAACAGTGATAGAAGAGGAAAAAAGACAATAATGGTAGATTGGTGGTAGTAAGGGGTTATTGGCAAGGGAGAAGGATTACACTGTTATGGACTTACATTTCACCAAAAACTGCTATTATGGAGCTTAAGAAAACTTTGGGAAAATTATTCATCTTTCAGGAGGGAATATTATTTATAGGTGAGGACTGGAACTTGACTTGCAATAATGAGGCTGTATCGGGAAGATTTGGAAAGGAAATTATAACAAAAGTGGGAACATTTATGAGGAAATATATTTAGTATGGAAGACTTAAATTCAGAAGTAGGCATTCCAACAGAATTTAAATATTATCTGTTCCCCCAGTACAATATAGACTGTACAGAAATGATATTTCACAGGAACATGTGAATTTAATTGAAAGCTTTGACAGACATCCAATAACTATTTCAGATCATGCACTGACAAACACTAAAAAATGCAGGGTAATGAAGTAAAAATGAGACACTGGCTCTTTCTGGCATATCTGATAAAAATAAATGAATTTAAAGAATGGGTGATGAAAATTATTGGAGAGTTATTTGAGAAGATAGAAATTTCTTCAGAAGGGACAGCTAGTGAATGGGATAAAATGAAAATGAAAATGGAGTTTAAAAACTGGGTAGAAGTAAAACAGGATGAGAAATTGTTAAGAAGTAATACAAAGTATTTAGAGGACTGACAAAAGTTAAAGTAATGCATAATAAGGGGAATAACACAGAACAAGAACAGGAGCAACTGCAGTGTGCTAAAGAGAAAATAAGGGAGTATTCAGATAACATGGATGAGCTTAGAATGATTGCCGTTAAGCAACAATTTTTAGAAAACAACTCCACAGCACAAAAAACTTTTAGCACAATGATTTAGGCAACAGACAGTAGAAAGGGCTGTTGCCAGACTTAGGGAGCTTATGACAGGAACAATAACCAGATAACCTATAAAGGAATTAGAGACATTTCTGCAATTTTATGACAATTTGTATACAGCGAAGGAATGTGGAAACTAAGAAAGAGCACAAATGGAAATATTTATGGAACACTTAATTATGGTAAAATTACAGAATGATGAGGCTCAACAACTAATAGTTAAAATAGGAAGAGATTAGTTTAAAATGGCAGTATATAATTAATCTGCAATGAAGTGTCCAGGGACAGATGGTATTCCTGTGGAATCTGGAAGTTAGGATGGAAGAAAGTTATAAAGATCTGTAGGATTTTCTTTAGTATTTTAATAACAGAGGAAGCACCAGCATCTTGGAAAAAAAGCTGTGGTGGCAATATTAACAAAAGACGGTAAAGACCCATCATACCCAGCTTCATATAGACCCATTTCAATTTTAAACCAATATAACAAATTATTTATGTCTATACTAGTTAAAAGAATGGCAAAGGTGTAACCAAAACTGATGTATAAGCCACCACAGAGAAACATTTATTAACTAATAAGACAGTAAAATGACATATAAACAGCACAGACATAGAGACAGGGATAAGCACTTTCAACTCATACAGCCTTCATCAGATCCTGCATTGCTGGCAGTACTCCTCCCCTTTAAAGCAAACAGCAACCAATTAAAATTCATCTAGGAAGTCTCCTCTCTTTCATCAGATAATGTATTACTCCCAGTGCTCCTCCCCTTTGAAGCAAAAAGCAACCATTAAAATTTGACAACATTAATAGAACAATGATGATCCAGAGGGAGCCAGAATGCAAGAAAATAGCATTGTTGTGGGTGGGACTTAATGCACAGAAAGCATTTGTCAGAATAAACTGGGGTTTTATGAGTAGGCCAATGAAAACATCTGCATTCCTGAATGCAATAATAATGCTAATTAGGAGAATATGGGAAGGGTCGGATGCAAGAATTGAAGTGTGAGGGTTCCTCTCTGGTAAGTTATGTTTTACAAGAAGAGCCATGCCATGCAGGGTAGTCCTTCTTCCCCTTTGTTATTTGCTTTAAATTTAGTGTGACTGGCAAAGCAAATAAGAAATTCAAGGATTAAATTACTATAGCAATCAAAATGATGGCTTTATTTGTAGATTATATTATTTGTGCTTGATAAATCCAAAATATGACATTTTTGTGTTGTGGAACACTTTCTGACAGTTTCAGATCTTTTCAGGACATAAAATTAATACAGAAAAAAACATAAGCTATAGCCGTAAATTATGTACTCACTCACAAATTGGTTCAGCAATTGCCATATTCATGGCAAGATAATAAGATGAAATACTTAGGAAGTATTGATTAAAAAGGCTTCTGTTATGGCAGCTAAGGATATGTTGGAAGAGACTACACAAAAGATAATATAAAAAATGAGAAACTGGAAGCTCTTCTTTATGGTTGTGGATAGTAAGATACAAGCAGCGAAAATGTTTTAGCCCCTTTAGTTTTATGTACAGTTCAAGCCTATTCTACCAACCAAACAAGAAGTTGTGGACAATAATTAATAAATAGTTGAAGGAATTTATCTAGGAGAGGAAATAGGGTAAAAGTTAAGTGGGATAAGATGATCCACGCAAAAGAACAAGGTGATTTAGGACTACCTGATCTGAATGGATAATTTAGAGCTACTCAGTTAAGGCTTATATACAAAGTACAAGCAGAAGGTTTTAATTCAAAGTGGTAAGGGACGATGATGAAGCAGATCATGAAATAAGCAGATAATAGGATTTTTGTTGTATACCCTTCAGGAGAATAATAACTAACATACAGTGAATGGAGAAATCTTTTGCCAATAGGGTTGACTGCAAATAGCAGTATAGAAAATAGCCAAGTTGGGGTGGAAATTATTGCAGAAGCTTGCAATGGAAATAAGGTATTGGGAGCAAATAACTAGAGAGGGAATGGTAGATGAGTGGGATGAGGATAAGAAGACACTTGGGCAGCAGGTTATAGACTGCATTCGCTGCCAGGGATTTTTTTTAAACACCTTTATTGAATTATCACTTGTAACATAGGCACATTTACATTTATATAAAAGTAATCTAACTGTATTAACAAGTTAAAATTATCAAACATTATGCTTCACATATATTTCTATATATCATATAACCTAAGCAACATTACATAAATTATTCAATTCAATCCCTTTTTTTAAACAAGAAACATCTTTATTAAACCCACTTGTGACATAAACAATCACACATTTTTATATAAATGAAAACAAACCACACAGACAAAATCCTAGTTGCAAGCATTTTAAATCACAAATGATACAGATACACTCCCAGTTGCAAACATTATACATCACTTATAATCCTCCCAATTGTTTTCAGTCAAACATTACATAGCACATTTAGGTTCTGCCTTGTTTTAAACCTCACTCTTCCCCTGTATGCATTGTTCTCACACTTCCCATTTTTTTCTACGTAGTTTGCTCCTACCTTTTTCTAAAGATCTCAATTCCAGTCGGGCTATCTCTGTTACTATATTCACTACTTCTAATATAGTTAGTTTACATTTTGATCTCCATTTTCTAGTAAATGCTTTTTTGGTAACCACCATAATAAGAGACAGCAAGGTCTTACCATGTCAAAGCGATTCTGATTCTGTATTATACCTCAAAAAATGATCTCCCTCATCACACCAATCTGCCCACCCAGCATCTCTGACAATGCATCCCACAGGGAATCCTTAAAGTCTGCCAGCTCACTGTACTCCTAGAAAATATGTTCCCAGTTACCTCTCTCTCTCTTCCATATTGCACCTCCAACATACTTGGGGTATAAAAACATCTCTGTAAATATTTCCAAGCAAGAACCCTAAATCTTCAAGCTTTTGTTGCATATTTGGGAGACATATATACATCCTCCTATTGTTTCTTTGTGAATTGCTTATCCAGTCTATCTTCCCAATCTTTTCTAACTGCCTCTGATTGATTCTTATAGTTATCATGCAATATTTTTTATGCTCTACTAATTATTCCTTTTTTTAATGGCAGCTTCTGTTCTAGATTCTGCTAAAAACTCTACTAGTGTTGATCATTCATTTAGGACTCCCCTATTTCTTTCTTTTTGCCTATACCCTGATATCAGTCCTTGACAGGGAAGGCAATCTCTAACCTGCAGTCCAAATAAATTCTTGGCATCTTCACATTCTATCAGCTTTCCCTCTCTAGTTATTTGGTCCCAATACCCTGGTTCCTTTGACAGTTTTCTCCAATAAATTCCAGTCCCCTCTTGCCTATTGTCTATATCCTTAATTGCAGTCATCCCTATTGGCAGAATCTCCTTTCTCCATTCCTGTGTTGGCTTAGTATTTAGAATACTTTCTGCTACTTTATGGATATAATATTATGTATGATTATTGTTATTCTCCTTAAAGGACTGAATCGAAAATCCCAGTCTCTCCTTGTTTTTTGAGCTTCCCCCTGTTTCAATTTCATCCTTTCCCACTTTGAATTATAGTTTTCTGCTTGTGCTATATATAGGAGCCTTAACTGTGTAGATCTGAAATACCCTTTCAAATTGGGTAATTCCAATCCACTCTGTTCTATTGGAAGAATAAGCTTATCCTACTTGACTCTTGCTGTCTTCCCCTCCCAGATAAAGTTCTTCAGCTCTTTATTAATTGCTATCCACAACTTCTCCTCTGGTTGATAAAAATATGTCTAACCTGTGTATAAGACTAAAGAGACTAAAATGATTTTGACTGTATCTTACTATCCATATAACAAAGCATCCATTTTCTCAGTTTTTGTGTCATCTTTGGTTTAGCCGCTTCCCACACATGCTTAGCTGTCACACCAGAATCATTTTAATCTGAACTCCTAAATACTTCATTTTATCATGTCCACATAAATAAGGATATTGCTGAACCAATTTGTGTGTGGGTACATAATTTACCACTATTGCTTTTGGTTTTAGCTCCATTAATTTTGTATCCTTAAAAGATCTGAAACTGTCTCAAAATGTTCCATAACACTGTAATGTCTCTTTCTGGCTTTGTCAGGTATAAAATAATATCAACTGCAAATACAGCCAGCTTTTCCTGACTGCTATACCAATTATATCCTTGAATTTCTGAGTCCCTTATTTTATTTGCCAATGGTTCTAAGTATAATGCAAATAAAGGAGAAAGAGGACACCCCTGCCTGGTTCCTCAGCTCAAGCAGAAATTATCAGAGAGGACCCCACCCACTTTAATTTTCACCTCTGATCCCTCATATAGCCTCCTAATCAACCTTATAATTTTTTTCAGGAAATGCAAATGCTTCCATTGCCATGCTCATTAAAGTACCAGCTTACTCTGTCAAATGCTTTCTCTGCATCAATACCCATCAACAACAATGTTTTCTTACATTCTGCTTCTGTCTGGATCATCAGTGTTTTAATAATGTTGTCAATTGTTTGCCTCCCCTCCACAAAACCACACTGATCCACATCTATCAATTTTGGCATTACTTTTGTCATTGTTTTAGCCATTATAGCATGAACACTTTATAATAATGGTTTAGTACTGAAATGGGCATGTATGAAGCTGGGTCCAATGGATCTTTACCCTCTTTAGGTTACAGCTACCACTGCTTTCTTCCAGAATGTTGGTACTTCTCCTCCATACTGTTAAACAAAACCTTCTAGATTTTTATCAGTTTTTTTTCCCTCCTAGCTTCCAGTCTCCACAGGAATACCATCTATTCCAGGGGACTTTCTTGTAGACTGGTTATACATCACAATTTGTATCTCATTTCCTCATATCCTAACCATTAAAAATTGAGCCTCATCTACCTCTAACCTTGGCATATTTAAATCTTAAATAAATAAACACTTCCATTTGTATCTTTTTTTTATTTCTATATTTCTCTGCTTTATACATATTTTCATACAATTTCCAAAATATTTCTAATACCTCTACAGGATCTCTTGTTACCTTCCTTGTTATAGGCACCCTAAACTTGGTGACATCCTTTCAACTTTCTGTTGCCTGAGTCATTGTGGTAAAAGTTTTTGTGCTCTAGTGTTATCATCAAAAAACAGTTGCTTAACAACAATCTCTCTAAACTCATGCATATTATCAAGGTAATCCCTTATTTTCTGCTTAGGATTCTGCAGCTGATCCTCTTCTTGTTCTGTGAGATTCCCCCATTCTGCAATACTTTAACATCTGTCAGTCCCTCTAAATAATTCTTGTTACTTCTTAACCATATCTCCCTTTCTTTTATTTCCATCCTATTTTTAAACTCTACCTTAATTTTATCCCACTCCCTAGCTATATTTTCAGAAGAAATGTCTACCCTCTCTAATAGCTCCTGACTAATCTCCAATACCCAGCCCTTAAATTCCTCTATTTTCAACAGATAGGTGGGAAAGTGCCAGTGTCTCATTTTTATTTCATTACCCTGTGTTTGTATTTTAGTTATTATTGGCTCATTATCTGAAATAGTTATTGGGTGCATATCAAGACCTTCAATTAAATGCACATGTTCTTGTTAAATGTAAATTCTGTGTAGCCTAGCCCAGGTTTTTATATCTTAGTGAATAACAACTAAATTCACTCCAAACTCCTGTTACTGAATTCACATCTTCCATGCTAAATATTTTCATAAATTTCTTCAAATTTCTACCCTCCTTTGTTATACTTTCCCTTCTGGGGCCCCCAGACACATCTTCACTGCTGCAAATCACATTCTGGTCCCCACTTATAAGCAATATTCCTTGCTGAAAACTGATTATTTCTCCCATCATTTTCTTAGGCACCATTATAGCAGTTTTAGGTGGAATATAAATTTATGGCAGTGTAATCCTCCTTCCTTGCCAGTAGCCCCTTAGCACTACAGATCTGCCATTATCTTTTTTATCCTCTTCTATGATTATTAGAGCTCCTCTTGCAATTATTATAAGCACTCCTTTTTTCTTTTGTCCTAGGTTTTCTGCTGAATAACTATCCTGAAAACCTTTCTTTATCAAATTCACATGTTCAGTTCTTTCTAACAGTATCTCCTGTAACATAGCTAATTGCACTCTACATTTTTAATATAGTTCACTACTCTTTCTTTTTTGCATTTTTCTGTGAGACCAGACCGTTGACATTTAAATACATTACAGATTACATCATTGCATAAAAAATGTATTATTTCCACCTTTTATGTATAACACTTTTTGTTAAATGTCTACTTCCAGCTTTTGTGTTACATGCATACACTGTTTGGCAGGTTGAATGTTTTACAGTTGTTTGTTGTCATATCCATTTGAGCCTATGTCACATCTTACAAAACTTTTTGTTTTAATGAAAGCCCTCAAAAAAACATCCCCAATAACCCCCTAAAACCTATTAACTTAATACTAACAGACAAAACTATGCACATCTTCAAATATTGAAGTTTTACCCTGCTAATATGAACAAAAGTCCCAAACAGACAGCCACCCTTACAAACTTGAGTTAACCTAAAATAAAGGTTATGTATGATAAAACACATGGTGCAGCCTGTGCTTCTAATTTCTAATTTGTTTTGTCTTAGCTTTATAGCTCTCCTAGCTGGGAAAACCACTGAATGCTTTCAGAGAACATTATGTTCTAGCCAATCACCCCCCCACCAGACAGTATCCAGTTTCTCTTTATCATATTGTCTCCATGGAGACATGAGAACTAGAAGCCAGTTCCTCTTTATCAGATCGTTTCCATGGAAACATGAAGATCAGCTGCAGAACTGCTACTAAGTAAACATGTATTTGCTAGAAAAAAAAGCCTCACAATATTCAATATTCTTTTTAATTTACTTGCTCTCTCTTAAAACTTGTTACCAAATCAATATACGGTCCTTAATCAAGTCATTCCCCTATGCAAGAATGGGAAAAAAAACACATTCATTTTTCTCATCATGCTTTTTTAACCAGGCTTTTTCTCTTACATTGCAGTGCCTACATTTTTTTAAATGAACAAGAGAAAAGAGAGAAGAAGGGAGAAAAAAACAGCAGCACCTGTTTACAATCCATATTACACTTAAAAATAACTGAGAACACTTTACTTTATAGCATGTAAAGAAAACAAGACGACACAAAAATAGTACTATTTAAGAAAAAGAGCTTTACTTATAGTTAACTTTCTCCCTCCTCTTCCCCTCCTCAAAGCAATTTCCCAAATATGAATGACATGAAGTAGGGTGTATGCTTTAGAGTCCCCCACAAGTCCAATAAATTCTGAAAAAGTCTAATATTGCCAGATTTTCTTCTGCCATATTTCACAAATATAATTACTGCAATTAGTGGTTTTATTCCTATTCATCACCAGCTCCCAAATCCTGTCTCTGCTTTATTTGCAATGTACTCTTGATTATTGTAGTCAACTCTCATGCTCCCTTCCTTCTGTCCAATATTTTCCATTGAAATATTGAATAAGGTTTCACAGGTACTGTCTCTCTGTGGTCTTTATGACCAGAAGAACAACAAGCAGAATCTTCTGTTTCACAGCTTAATTTTTGTTGGCCAAACTTTTGTATTTCCTGCTTAGAATGCACTTCATCTAAAATAAATGTGTCCATCCAGGGAAGAATACCTTGAAGATACCTGGGTACAGCAGTCTGAATCTCACAAATGGATCTTGACATTCCCTGAATAGTAGAAAAAAATTGCTCTTGTTCTGCCTGGTGTACAATGAGTAATCATTCTCCACAAACACTCTGCTGTCTCCCACATCTGGTACTTTGTCCTTCTGCCACAGTTTTGTCAGAATCAACTCCTTCTGCTGGTAGGATTGCATCTTTACTATTAAAGATCTAGGCTGCTTTCTCAAAGCCAGGTGTGGAGCATACATGCAGTGTGCCCTTTCAACTAACAACTCCTACTGTGGAATACCAGTCTAGTTGCTTATTTGTGCTTTCATAAAATTAAAGCAGTCAGTTCCTTCCAGATTCTGTGGTATAGCTGAAAATCTCATAACTTCCCTGGGTGCTCTGTTCTCTTATTCTATTATTTTTTGAAATATCTCTTCCTGAGCAGTCTCATATTCAGCCAGCCTTTTCTTCATTTTGACCTCAAGAGTTTTGCAGCTTTATCACCTCATCTGAATATCTGTTTAAAGCTTCTTCCATTTTTTCCAGCCTTTTGTTATTTGTGTTGATATACTCCATCAGTGCTTTGTTTATTTAACTGGTCTGTGTACAGCTGTCTTTGTCTTATGACTCCTATACTTAATGGAATTCATTTCTGGAGATTGCATTGTTTTTTGCTGAACAGCTGCAAAACTTTCCCCAGTCTGTGTTTCTTCCTCATTTTTGTAGTTGATTTTTTCCAGGTCCTCTGTATTTCTTTTTTCCTGGCATCCAGGCAGTACCCTTACTAGCCAGTTATTGAAATTTACCCATAAACACAAGTCTACTGGCCTTCTCTGCTGAGTTTCTGTTTTCACATTGGGAAGAGTTAGAATTGTTACTGAATGTGCAGCCATCTTGGAAGTCGAGACTACATTCCTTTCAGGAACTGATATCAAAGTAAAGACAAACTGAAAGTTATAGGGAAGTTCCAAAAGTTCTGCTCTATTTGAGATTTTAGTCAAATCTAGAAAAGAAGGTGCTGTTAAAAAGGAATTAACACAGCTTCTAAAATACAAATACTGCTTGTTAACTAAAATAATCAGTCAGAGGAGGTTAGAAAAGATTAGGAGGAGAGACTGGAAAAACAATTTACATTGGAACAATGGAAGCAGAAACATAGCTTACTGAACCAGCACCCTGTGCCAGTACCATGAACCAGCACCCTACTTTCTTAGCTCTTTAAGTGAAGAGACAAAATCCAATTTACTATGATATGTCAATCGATACATTGTATAATTACAACCACACTCACATTCTTCCACTGAACAGCAAGGAAAAAAAACTCTTTAATGTCATATGTGATCAGCTTATTAGAGTAAGATTCACCCCCCCCAATTCTTCTGCTCAATAGCAAGGGGAAAAATGGTCATTCCTTCTACTGGCACACCAACCAGGTAGCCAGAGGCTCAGGCCATTCAGGTCCCATTTCTGTGCCCTGCCCCCGACCCTTGTTTCCTTCACTTTATTGAAGAAAATAATTTCTTCTTTTAAACTATAGAAAAATGCTTGCTATAAATGAAAAAATAATCATTTTCTAAGTTTTTTTTACTTTTAAACAGCAGCAAACTGCTTGCTACAATGTTCAGACTACACATGGAGCATTAAAGTGCTCAGGTTTGAATGCAAATGCAGTACCAGTTTTTAAACACTGGTATTGCTTTAGAGATCAGCACTGGTTGATCACACCCTCTGCCAACACTTTGCACCTGGGGCAGTTGCTCCTCTCACCCTGCCTTAGCTACACTACTGAATGGAAGGACATATGTATGGCTCCCATATACAGCTCAGCAAGCTCCTGCCTGGTGCCCTGCAGAGTTCTACAGCAGCAGAGAGACAAAAGAGAGACTGTGTAGTGATTAAGTATAATGTTTCTGCATTTTCTTGCTGTCTTTAGCTAATTCCGCCTAAAACACTGATTTTCTAGAGTTTCTGTGATTTAAAAAGCTTGTTTCAGCTACATATTGTATTTATTTTACTGCCTGCACTTTAACAAAGTCATTTTTTCTGTTTAAATTACCTGTTTAACTGTTGTAGGCTACACTCTCAAGTGTGATAGCCATTTCTGTACATTTAAAGTGTTTTTTTGATTGTATCTGCTTTATTTTCTGAAAAAAAAAAAATACTTGTTTTCCAACCTTTCTAAGCTAGTATAGTCCAGTTTTCAGGTTAGTGCTGAATTCAGGGCTGTGTTACAATTTTCTGTGTTTGCCCATACCTTACTTGGATAGAAGGAAGTTTCTTTGTTGACTGTGAGAGAGGGAGCTTTGAGCAGCCTATCTGTCCCTGGAGGAGTGGTTTCAGCCCAGAAATTAGTAGTTTATTGGCCATTTTGGGCTAATTTCTATCTCTTTCATTTCCATGCTATAAAACCCGCATTTGCAAGGTTTTTGTGCTAGTATACAGCTCAGCAAGCTCCTGCCTGGTGCCCTGCAGAGTTCTACAGCAGCAGAGAGACAAAAGAGAGACTTTGGAGTGATTAAGTATAATTTTTCTGCATTTTCTTGCTTCCTTTAGCTAATTCCACCTAAAATGCTGATTTTCTAGGGTTTCTGTGATTTAAAAAGCTTGTTTCAGCTACATATTGTACTTACTTTACTGCCTGCACTTTAACAAAGTCATTTTTGTGTTTAAATTACCTAACTGTTGTAGGCTACACACTCAAGTGTGATAGCCATTTCTGTACATTTAAAGTGTTTTTTTGATTGTATCTGCTTTATTTTCTGAAAAAAAAACAAACAAAAAAAACCCCCAAAAACAATATATACTTGTTTTCCCGCCTTTCTAAGCTAGTATAGTCCAGTTTTCAGGTTAGTGCTGAATTCAGGGCTGTGTTACAAGTTTCTGTGTTTGCCCATACCTTACTTGGATAGAAGGAAGTTTCTCTGTTCACTGTGAGAGAGGGAGCTTTGAGCAGCCTATCTGTCCCTGGAGGAGTGGTTTCAGCCCAGAAATTAGTAGTATATTGGCTATTTTGGGCTAATTTCTATCTCTTTCATTTCCCTGCTATAAAATCTGCATTTGTGCAGTTTTGCACACCGGGCAGCGCCGGTTAGCTAGGGTATAACTATTCCCAGCTCCACAAAGTCTACTCTTCAATTTTTCCCTTGGAACTAGAAAAACTTTCAACTTAAGAACTCAAACCATTCACTTCTCATACCGGCACTTGCTCAAAACTCGTAGCAAGCACTAATAAACCTTAGCACTAGAACCCCCCCCCCCATACTGTAGAGAAGGACAAGACTCTCTATTCGACCTTACCAGACAATCAGTAAAACAGTTCACTGTACCTATCCAGGCATGTCCAAAGGGCAGTTTCAGGTGTACTCTCCGGTCCAAATGGTGAATCTGGGCATTTTGAGGCAATGTTACAATTGCCTCATGTGCACAGACAACCCTCTCCTCCTTCCACCAAACACTAATACATGCGAGAGATGCAATTATACAGCCAAACTGGAGGCTAAGCTCTCCCAACCCAAGACTGAACCAGGCAATCATGAGGAGAAGGGAATTACTTGCATCACACCACCAGTCTCACATAGACCTATGAAACCAAAACCGACAAAAAACACACATAAATACACAAAAACATACTTAGAGGCTCTAAATAAAAATCTGCAGAAGCAACAGAGACCTCCAAAGCAGACATCCAAGCAACCTCCGCCCCCCAACACAAACCATGAAACACATATTTCACAAAACCAGTGTGCCACACAATCACAGCCCTTAAGGCAAAATAACATACCCAACACAATAGTAATAGGTAACTCTATAGTCAGGCACATTGACGTCCCACTCACGAGGCTGAACAAGGAGAAGGCTACTGTTAGCTGCCTGTCAGGTGCCAGAATCCGCCACATAACACAAGCACTCAGGTCACTCCAGAACAAGTACAAATATGATTCTGTCATTGTCCATGTTGGTGTGAATGACCTGAGCCATACCTCCCTGGACTATACGAAAAGAAACATGGAGGAGCTCTCTGATCACATAGCCCAGGCTGGTATGACCCTGACCCTGAGTAGTATCCTGCCCTCACCAAGAATGATACCACGGTATAGAGAAAAAATTATCAATCTCAACAATTGGCAAAGCTTCTGGTGTCATTCAAAGGGGATCCAGTGTCTGTCAGTCTGGGATGACATGCTCGACAAGCCAGGCTGCTTCGCTAGAGAAGTCTTGCACCTGTCACCCTTAGGCTTTCGAATAATGGCCAAGGCTCTTGCCACCCCCCATAGTGCCTTTTTTTAGGCAAGGCTCAAAAGACAAACCCACCGCCGTAAATAGCACAAGTAACAAAAAACTGAGGGTAATGCTACTCAATGCCAGAAGTCTAAACCTCAAAATGCACACACTCGAGGCACTCCTCAGTATGGAGAAAATCGATATATGTGCAGTAACAGAAAATAGAAGTTATGTCCTTACCATAACGTTCCATGTGGAGTGTTCATCTCGCCTTTGTTCTTACACCTGGGTTCGGAGCCAATCCTCGGCTCCGTGTCGGCTGCTTGGCAAAGCTCTGCATCGAGAAGAAGCTCGAGACCAACCTAACTCCCACAATCCCCCTCTGCCTTTACCTCAGATCTAGTTTGCAAGCAAACCAGAAGCCAACAGACAGAATATAACACATTCATGCCAACAAGAACAAACATAGTTGAAAAATACAAACACAACAACTGCATAAGGCAGAAGTAGGAGAACCAAACCAGACACCTAAACTGGACGTTCTTCCTGAGGGTGGGAGGGTGGGAATGTAAGAACAAAGGTGAGATGAACACTCCACATGGAACGTTATGGTAAGGACATAACTTCTATATGTGAGAGTGTTCAATCTCGCCGTTTGTTCTTACACCTGGGTAGTGTCCCTAGCTCCATGTTCCTGAGGAACTCACGGGAGAACGTTCCTGAGCACAGTGGAACCAAAGGTTGCCCTGTCCCTAGAAATCCTGTCTACTTTGTAATGAGTAATGAATGTATGTGGTTTAGACCAAGTGGCAGCCGCACAAATAGTGTCTAACGGTAGGCGGGCTGCATGAGCCAGGGATGTAGATACTGATCTTGTAGAGTGCCCTTTGGGCTTGACAGGTAAAGTTTGCTCCGAGGCAGCATAAACAAAAATAATGCAATCAGATAGCCATTTGGAAAGGGTTCGTTTCGTAACTGCCATACCCTTCTTGCTGTCTGCAAAGGCTATAAAAAGCTGGTCTGTTTTTCCGTGATCCTTTGTTCTATCCAAGTAAAATCTGAGTTGTCTATGAACATCTAACTTGTGTAACATATATTTCGTTTCGTAACTGCCATACCCTTCTTGCTGTCTGCAAAGGCTATAAAAAGCTGGTCTGTTTTTCCGTGATCCTTTGTTCTATCCAAGTAAAATCTGAGTTGTCTATGAACATCTAACTTGTGTAACATATATTCCAACTTATTGGAGTGGTTTTTGAAAAAGGTAGGGAGTTCAGTAGACTGATTAATGTTATTAACGGAGCAAACTTTGGGAAGAAAGGACGGATTAGTGCGAAGAGATACCCTATCAGAGTGAAGAATCAAATAAGGGTGTTTAACGGAAAGAGCTTGAAGCTCCGATACCCGTCTGGCCGATGTAATGGCTACCAAAAAGAGGGTCTTCCATGACAAATATTTCAAAGGACAGGAAGAGGCTGGTTCAAAAGGTGGTAGCATCAGCTGAGATAAGAGAAGGTTCAAGTTCCAAGGTGATGTAGGAGTTCTAACTGGTGGTCTAATATGGAAAGATCCTTTTAGAAAGGCCTTACAAAGTCTGTGAGCCATACCAGGAGCCCCACATTCTTCCACATGAAAGTTTGAAATGGCAGCCAATTGCACTCTCAAAGTGGCAGGAGAAGCTCCTTGGTGGAACAGTTCGGTCAAAAACTCCAAGATCCTATTCAGAGGAGCTATCATGGGGTCCAAATGTTGTGTATTTGCCCAGTGCACAAAACGCTTCCATTTACTAGTGTAAATCTTTGTAGTGGAAGCTTTATGAGAAGCCACTAGTATATTCTGAACTGCAGGGGAAAGAAGATCAGACCTGGCTAAGTAGGGAAGCGGAGCAGCCAAGCTGCTAGTCTGAGGGAGAGTAGCGACGGGTGGGGAGCCCCTGATGAGTGGGTCAGTAGATCCGGCTCCGGGTCCAGGATCCAGGGTTCCAGAATTCGGTGTGCCAAAAGAAAGGGAAACCAGATTTGACGAGGCCAGAATGGGGCAATGAGGATAATCGTCCTTTGCAGGTTGTTGGCTTTCTGCAGAAATTTTGCAATCAGGGGGAAAGGAGGAAAGGCGTACAGGAGACCCGGGGGCCAATCGTGAACCAGAGCATCCCTGGGGACTTCCCCTGGAGGGGGTAATAGGGCAAAATAGCTTCTGCATTTGGCGTTCATTGGAGACGCAAAGAGATCGCAGGAAGGCTGGCCCCACTTGCGAAAAATTTCCTTCGCAACTGACTGTTTGAGGGACCACTCGTGAGGTAACAGGATAGCTCTGCTCAACCTGTCCGCTATGACGTTGGATAACCCCGGGATGTGCATTGCTATCAGAAAGCGACCCGTGGACTCCGCCCATTGCCAGATTCTCATGGCCTCTCTGCATAGTTGATAAGACTTGGTTCCCCCTTGCTTGTTTATGTACCAGACTACGGACATGTTGTCCGTCTGAACTGCAATTGTCCCTAGAGGAAGAAGGGGAGCAAAGTGTTGCAACGCTAGAAACACTGCCCTCAACTCTAGAACATTGATGTGCAGATTGTACTCCAAATTGGTCCATTCACCTTGGACTGTCTGTCCCTGAAAGATGCCCCCCCACCCTATCAGGGAAGTGTCCGTGGTCACCGTAGCTGTCGGCGTGGGTAGCACAAATGGTCTTCCGCTGGAAAGATTGCAAGTCCGGAGCCACCAAGCCAGGTGTGATTTGCATATGTTTGTGATGTGAATTTCGTGCATCAGGGGTAACTGTTGGAATGACCATTATGCAAACAGTAGCCATTGAAGAACTCTCATGTGCAGTGTTCCCAAGGGTATCGCAATGAGAGAAGCTGCCATGAGACCCAAAACCTTCAGAACCAGTTTCGCTGGGGATTTTCTGGATGATAGAAGAAGAGATATATGGTTTTGTAGTGAGGCTATCCTTTCTGGAGGAAGCCTTAGAATTAAGCAACGTGTATCCAATTCTGCTCCTATGAATGAGATATGCTGTGATGGCTGTAGTAAGGATTTTTCGAAATTTACGGAAATTCCGAGATGAACACAAAGTTGTAGTGTGTAATCCCTGGCCTGAATCAGTCGACGCTCGGTGGTGGCAGAAAGGAGCCAGTCATCCAGATACGGAAACACCTGGAATCCCAGGCGTCTCAAGTGAGATGCTACCACTGCCATACATTTGGTGAAAACCCTGGGGGCTGAGGTCAGACCAAAGGGCAGGGCTCGAAACTGAAAGTGACTGGCCCCCAGCCGGAAGCGCAAGTGATCCCTGGACGCCCTGGCCATTTTGATGTGGTAGTATGCGTCCTTTAGATCTATTGAGCACATCCAGTCGTCCTTCTGTAAGAATGGAAGGATCGATTGAAGCGTGACCACCCGGAACTTTTCTTTCTTGATGAAGGTATTGAGTTTGCTTAGGTCCAGAATTGGCCTCCAGTCCCCTGTCTTTTTTGGAACTAAAAAGAACCTTGAGTAAGTTTGAATCCTCTTTGGTCCGCTGGGACTGGTTGGATGACTCTTTTTCTAGCAGCTTTGAAATTTCTATAGCTGCAGGGCCTCGCAGATGGGGCGGCACATCTGGGAGTCTTTTCTGCGGAATTGGGGGCAATAGGAAGGGAATTCTGTAACCTCTGGTAACAATGCTTTTTACCCAATTGTCTGATGTAAGACTTTGCCAGGCCTGAGGGTATAAAGCTAAGCGACCCCCGACTGCCTCCAGAGCAGGACAGTCGGGCCTCCTCTCAGGAGTGCTGGAAAGGTTTCCCGGGGAGTGTATCCCTGTCACCTTGGTTTTGTGGACCCGCTCTGCTGCCAGGGCGACGTCTTCCACCTCTGCCCCCTCCTCTGCCTCTAGAGGGGGCATCACCCTGTGTGCCTGGGAAAGAACCTTGGGGTTTTCGAAACCACATTTTTCCACCACGTTGCCCTTTGGGGTACGGTCTGGATGGGGTGGAAAAACAGACTCCGAAAGCAGACAGAGTCTTTCCCTCTTGCTCACACCAGGTAAGGGTCTCCTTTACTTTGGGGCCAAAGAGAGTGGCACCATCAAATGGGGCGTTAGTAAAGGAAGACTTGAAGGCTTCCGCAAAGGAACATAAGCACATCCAGGATTGTCTACGAAGAGCAATCGCTGAAGCCGCTGCCCTACTCGACCCTTCGGCTACGTATGAGATCAGCCTCATGGATGAGTTTGCAATAGATGTAAGGGTATTGAGATGTGCTGTAACTTTCTCCGAGACAGCAGCATCTGTAGTACCCTGGAGGGTATCTCCCAACTCTTTGATTAGATCCCTCTGTAACCGTGTGAAGTGGGTCAAATAGTTCAGGGATCGCATAGAAAAAGCCACTGAACTAAAAATGCACTTCCCATACCTGTCCATAGTCCTAGAATCTCTGTTAGGCGGATGGACAGATGAGGAAGATTCAGACATCTCCTTCTTCGTGGCCGCTGCCACCACCATAGCGTCCACTGGCACTCCCTTTGTCAGATAAGCCTTATCTTGGGGGGCAGTAATATATTTATTAGGCTTTCTAGGGACTGGCTCCACCGTGTCAGGTGTCTCCCACGCCCTTTGAGCAATCAATTCCATCAACTCATCGAAGGGCGGAGTGACCCAGGAGGAGGAAGGGCGAGCACCGAATGCCTTCAGCAAGACTGACTCATCCTCAGAAGGGGGAAGGGATTGCCAATCACCTCTCTGCTTTAGGATCTCCAGGATGTCAGAAAAGGAGACATCCTCTGAGGGTGATTTTGGGGACCCTTCTGACTCATCCAAGTCAGTGTCCGATGTCAAGGATTCTTGTGGAGAATCCAAGTGTCTCCTCTTACACAATCTTTTCCTCGGAACTTCCTCGGGGGGGCATCCGATGAAGCCTCCGAGGAAGAGGGGGCACCCTCTAGGGGTGGCTGATACACTGGTGCTCGACGCTTAGATGTAGTCGTGGGTGCAGAGGAGGATAACGGACCTTTATGGGAAGGAGAAGCTGTTTCTGCTGAAGTGGTTGTCTGAGTAGACAACACCTTCCTCATGAGGTCGAAGGCCCCTGGGTCCCGAGTCGAGGTATCCCCCGGTTCCGAAGAAATCGGAGGAATCCCCGAGACAGGCACCGAAGGTATCGACCCCGAGGACGGAGCCGAGTCGATCCGAGTCGAGGCTCCGAGAGGGAGTGTCAGAACCGAAACATCGGTCCAACTCTCAGTCCTGGATCCAAGGATGGATCTTCGGCTCCGAGACTCCGGTACTGGGTCCGACGGAGTCGAGGTGAACGGTGCCGACCGAGAAAAAGACGGTTCCGGCACCGAGGGCTCCACAATCACCAGATCAGCCTCTCCTGGCTCTGAAGACTGGATAGGCCTCGGAGGAGGAACAGGTGGAGATAAGGGAAGGCCTTCGAGTCTCGACACCAACTGAGAGGAGACAGAGATGAGTTTGGACAAGGCCGTATTCTCCATCAATTTCTGCACCACGCGGTCTACATCGGTGTCGGAGAGGGGCCTGGAAGAACGCGTTGAAGGAATCGAAGACGGAGCCGACCTCAAAAGTGCAGGAGGAGGAAGCTCCGTCACCGGTTCCAAGACTCGAGGCTCGGTAACTGACAACAGTTCAACACTCGGCCCCGAAGTCTGTGGAACCGGTGATCGAACTTTGAATGAAGAGCTCGGAGCCGATGACCTGGGCTCCGACGTCTTCGATTTCTTCGAGGATTTGGATGTCTGGTCTGATGCATCCAGAGCCTCTTGGAATGCAGGCTTCAAAAGGCCCCTATCCATAAGTTTCCTGCGCCTATCTGTCATGACCCTTCCACTGAAAGAATGGCAGATGGAGCAGTCTTCCTGCAGATGGAGAGGGCCAAGACAGTAGACGCAGGAACTATGATTGTCTGTGACAGACATTTTCTGCCCACATTGGCACCGTTTGAAGCCTGATTTAGCTTTTTCAGACATGTTACAAAGTCAAATCCAGTAAACAGTGAAATAGCCAGTACAATTGTCCAATCCAGTAAAACTTGTCCAATCCAGTAAAATTTGTCAAATCCTGTACAGAGTCAAATCCAATAGTCAAATTTTAAGAGAATGTTTTATCCAAAATATAAGAAAATATAAGAAATAATTAATCTTAGCTTTGAGGTGGTCCGAGCTCATCAAAAATGATGCGAACGTTGCAGCGGCAAACTAGATCTGAGGTAAAGGCAGAGGGGGATTGTGGGAGTTAGGTTGGTCTCGAGCTTCTTCTCGATGCAGAGCTTTGCCAGGCGGCCGACACGGAGCCGAGGATCGGCTCCGAACCCAGGTGTAAGAACAAACGGCGAGATTGAACACTCTCACATCTTGGTTTAAGGCTCCAGAGAGCACCCCAGCACTACCAGGCAAAAACTCATACCATACATTTCTGCCACAACACCCGGACCGAAATACAAAAGCTGGGGTAGTATCCATATTCATCAAGGATACCCACACCTCCAGGTTAGTGGCACAGCATGATGCTTCAGAGATCATCCATGTGCAACTAACAATGGGCAAAACTGCTATTCAAATTATAGCTTGCTACAGATCACCCACCATGTCCCAGGACCCCCACTCCGCATTCCTGGAAACACTGGGAAACATAAAGGTCCTACCAAACACCCTGATATTGGGTGATTTCAATTGCCCAAACATTAACTGGGAGAACTACTCAAGTACAAACTCCCTTGCCCAACATTTCCTACAATTTATAAACTCAAACGCCCTGGATCAACTGATCAACACCCCCACCAGAGGTGACAACATATTGGACCTGGTCATCACCAACATGGGCAACCGGTGTTCCACACCAGAGGTCAACCCCTTGCTGGTTAGATCTGACCATAAACTAATCACTCTAGATATCCACATTCCACCCCCCCCCCCCCGGTCAAAGAAACAACCATGAAAAAATTTTCAAAAGCAAACTTCACGTTACTTAAGACCGAGGTGGGAAGTTTCAAAGCCCCCATGGTAAAGGAAAACATTGTCCAAGCTGCAAAATCCTTTACTAATGCACTCTATGGGCACCTACAAGAATGCATGGATTGTACTATCCCAAACAAAACCAAGACTCACTCCTCCAAGAAAAGGAAACCAGTCTGGTGGACCCCTGCCATAAACAAGCTATACAACAGAAGGAAGAAACTAGTACAGAAAAGAGTAAAATCCCAAGAAGGGAAGACATCCCTGATCAGTATCAGCAAGAAAATATGCTCCCTCATAAAATCATCCAAGGCTAGCTTTGAAAGAATAATTGCCATGGACTCCAAAGATAACCACAAGGCATTATTTAGCTATGTCAAGAATCTAAGTGGCAATTCTCAGATCTGCTCAGAGTTGGTGCAGAATGGCACAAAATACACTGAACCGACCAATATAGCCAACATCCTGGCAGACAGGTTCAGTGCAAACTTCACCCCCCTCTCACCCCCAAAAGGGTCCATAACTATACCGGAAAAATGTAGTGCCCCTGAAATCACAGACACTCAGGTTAGAACAGCCCTCTCCAAAGCCAAAAACACAACATCAATGAGACCAGACGGTGTCCCAGGCTGCGTTCTACATGAGCTCAAAGATGAACTAACCCCTCACCTAAACACACTGTTTAAACTCAGCCTCTCCACAGGTTATGTACCCACAGAGTGGTGCACAGCAACGGTTATTCAACTCCACAAAGGTGGAGCCACAACAGACCCCGGGAACTATTGCCCTATAAGCCTGACTAGCTTGGTCTGCAAAGCTATGGAGCACATCATCATGGATCTCATTAACAGAGACATTGGAAACCTCCAAACACTGGACCCTACCCAGTTCGGCTTTGTTAAGGGCAGATCATGCCTCCAAAACCTGGTGGACTTCTTTGAGACAGTTACCAAGGCTATAGACGAGGGAAAGGTGGTCCACACAGCCTACCTAGATCTTGCAAAGGCCTTCAACACCATTCCTCACTCAGGTATTATAGACAAGCTCACCAGTCTGAACATAAACCCCTACATCACGAGACGGGTTGCCAACTAGCTCATGAACAGAACCTACATGGTAAGAATTGTGGGAGCTAGGTCTGACTCTAAACCGGTTACAAGTAGCATTCCCCAGGGCTCAGTCCTAGGACCCCTCCTGTTCGGCATATACTTCTCAAAGGTGCAGGCAAGCACAGGAGGACTATGACTGACCAAATTCACAGATGACTGCAAACTAGGGGCTATAACTGACTCTCCGGCTGACACAGACATTCTCCAAAATGGTCTCACTAAGACAGATACTTGGTGTCAAACCATGGCCTCAAGCTAAATGCCAAAAAGTGCATAGTCATCCCCTTTGGAAAAAACAAAGTACCCACAAACTACCACATAGGTTGTAGCCCCCTAAATATGGAAGACGTAATAAGGGATCTGGGGACCCAAGTAGACAGTAACCTCTCCTTTGATAATCACATTGCCAAAGTGGTTAGAAAATTCTTGTATGTGGCCCACCTAATCACAAAAGGGTTTGCATCCAGATCGAAAGAGGTCATTGGGCCCCTCTATGCATCACTCATCAGACCCATCATAGAGTACAATGCCCCATTTGGGATGTACCTTACAAGACACCTGCAACAACTGGAAAGACCACAGAAGTACCTCACCAAGAGGATCACTGGCCTCAAGCAGATGTCCTATGCAGCTCGACTGAAGGAACTCCAGCTGTACTCGGTTGCATACCGCTTACTCAGAGGTGATCTCTACCTGACATACAAGGCCATGTCCAACCCAGAATTGATGGACATGCTCCACCTAAAGAAAACCATATCCCCATTGAGCCACACACTCCAGGGATCTAAACCTCACCACAACAATAAATAGGATGTGCTGGAGGGATAGATTCCTATCCCAGAGACGTCCCATGCTCTGGAACAAGATTCCAATCAACATTAGGCAGAGCTCCTCGTTAACCACTCTTCAAGACAAACCTTGACGAGTGGATGGGAAACAGAAAGTTTTCCCTGGGATCACTTCAATGGCTCTGCTGGATAGAGCCACAGGGAACTAATCTAAGGGGGCGGCAAAAGCCAACACATTCCAGCTAGGCTTATAAATGCATTCAGGCAGATAGCCTAGTACCTACCTATGAACCTAAGTATGCAACAAAGTCCAGAAGATTTAGGATTTTGGCTTGGAAATGTTTGCATAAATGTCTTTTTTATACCTCAGGCAGACTTCAAAGATTTTTTTCTTCAGATAGATACCAAATGTTGAAGGTGTAATGGGGGACAAAGAGGTAAATGGGAACATTTTTTGAGGGGATGTAATGAGTTGGTAGAATTTAAAAAAAAGCCTTATAGAGTACTCTGTCAGGAATATCAAAGGAGCAAATGGCTGTAACTAAGGATATTGTTCTGAGCTGGGACAGGATATGAAATACCTAAAGGTATAAAGCCTTATTAGGTTTAATTCTGCCACTTGCCCAAAAAACAATTACTAGAAAATGGAAATCAAAATCTAAGCCAACTATATTTGAAGTACTGAATATTGTAAATGAGATAAAAGAACTGTGAGAGGGGTCTTTTGTAAAGGTAATAAGAAAATTACATAGAAATAAATGGAATCTGTGGAAACAATACATGCAGAATAATGTTCAGAAGGAGGACTGAACTTTAAGGGAAGGGAAGAAATTAAACATTTATGCAATGCTGGAATGAAAGATAGTTGTTTTAAAGAAAGAAAACATATGTAATGTATAATGTATGTCAACGGACTAAATGTTAATATGGTTTTCTTTACTTTAAATGTATGTGTACCTATGTCTCAGTAGAGCTGTTTAACAAAAAAAGAACATATCTGTCTGTAACAATATAGTGCCACAAAAGAAGAACAAGCATCAGAGAAATGGAGAAGTCACCAAGGTAGCAAGGGGGAAAGGCCTGAGCAGGCAAACAGTTATGCTGCTAAGGTTCATAGGTTCATAGGTTCATACTAGGCTATCTGCCCTAGGGCATTTATAAGCCTAGCCAGAATGTGTTTGGCTTTCGCCACCCATTTTAAATTTATTTTGCTATGCCCTTTTCGAGGTTAGTATACTGTGCCTCTGTCTAACAGTGACACAGAAGTGATACCCGGGATAAACCTACGATCTCCCATCCACTCATCAAGATTTCTCTTGAAGAGAGTCAATGAGGGACTCTGCTTAACCTGGACTGGGATTTTATTCCAGAGTGAAGGGAGCCTCTGGGTTATGAATCTGTCCCTCCAGCATGTCCTATTTATTTCAGTGCTGAGGTTCAAGTCTCTCGAGCGCGTAGCTCGATGGGATTTGGATTTTCTGAGGTGCAGCATGTCCATTAATTCTGGGTTGGACATGGCTTTATACGTCAGGCACAGATCGCCTCTGAACAGGTGGTATGCCACTGAGTAGAGCTGGAGTTTCTTTAACCGGGCAGCATATGGCATCTGTTTGAGCCCTTTGATCCTCTTGGTGAGGTACTTTTGGGGTCTTTCCAGTTGCTGCAGGTGTCTGGTAAGGTACATCCCAAAAGGGGCATTGTACTCAATTATGGGCCTGATGAGGGATGAGTAAAGAGGCACAATGACGTCCCCTGACCTAGATGTGAATCCCTTCATGATTAGGTGGGCTATATAAAATGTTTTTCTAACCACTTTGGCCACGTGGTTGTCAAATGAGAGATTGCTATCAACTTGGGTCCCCAGGTCCCCAATTACTTCTTCTGTACTTAATGGATTACCACCTATGTGGTAATTTGTGGGCACTTTGTTTTTGCCAAAGGGGATGACTATACACTTTTTGGCATTTAGCTTGAGGCCATGGCTCTGGCACCAATTGTCTGTTTCTATGAGCCCTTTTGGAGGATGCTTGTGTCAGCTGGAGAGTCAATTATGGCGCCCAGTTTGCAGTCATCTGCGAACTTGGTCAGCCACAGTCCTTCCGTGTTGGCCTGTACCTCCGAGAAATATATACCGAACAAGAGAGGTCCCAGGACTGAGCCTTGTGGGACACCACTTGTAACTGGTTTGGAGTCTGACATGGCTCCAGCAATTCTAACCATGTGGGTTCTGTCCTTGAGCCAATTTGCAATCCATCTAGTGACATAGGGGTTTATATTTAAGCTGGTGAGCTTATCTATAATGCCCGAGTGGGGTATTGTATCGAAGGCTTTTGCGAGGTCCAGGTAGGCTGTGTGGACCACCTTCCCCTCGTCAATGGCCTTGGTGACTGTTTCAAAGAAATCAACCAGGTTTAAGAGGCAGGATCTGCCCTTAACAAAGCCGAACTGGGTAGGATCCAGTGTTTGTAGGTCCCCAATATCTTTATTTATGAGGTCCATGATGATCCTTTCCATAGCTGTGCAGACCAAGCTAGTCAGGCTTATGGGGCGATAGTTTCCAGGATCCGTTGAGGCACCACCTTTATGGAGAGGGACCATTGTTGCTGTACGCCACTCTTTGGGCACATATCATGTAGTAAGGCTGAGATTGAACAGTAGTTTTATGTTTGGGTTTAGCTCTTCTTGGAGTTCATGTAGGACGCAGCCCGGGACACCGTCTGGTCCCATTGATGCTGTGTTTTTTGCTTTGGAGAGGGCGGCTCTTACCTGAGCATCTGAAATGTCAGGGGGGCAGCACTCTGCTGGGATAGATATTTGCCCTTTTGGTGGGGGGGGGAGAAGTTTGCGCTGAACCTGTCAGCTAGGATGTTGGCAATGCCTGTGGGTTCGGTGTATTTTTGTCATTTTGGACTAATTCTGAGCATATCTGGGAATTACCACCCAGGTTCCTAACATAACTAAAGAAAGCCTTGTGATTATCCTTAGTGTCCTGTGCAATTTTTCTCTCAAAGCTGGCCTTAGACAATTTTATGTGTGCCCGTAGTTTTTGCTAATACTGATCAGTGATGCCTTCCCTTTTGGGATTTTGCTCTATCATTTAGTAGCTTCCTCCTTCTATTGTATAGTTTGTTTATGGCTGGGGTCCACCAGACAGGACGTCTGCCTTTGGAGGATTGGGTCTTGGTTTTATTTGGGATCGCATGATCCATGCATTCCTGAAGGTGTTCATAGAATGCGTTTATAAAGGATTCTGCGGTCTGGGCCGTATTTTCCACAGGCCGGGGCTTTGAAGGATTCCACCTCAGTTTTGAGGAGTGTGAAATTTGCTTTAGAGAAGTTTTTCACTGTGGTTTTCTGGGCAGGGGTGGGGTCGGGATGTGAATATCCAGTGAGATTAGTTTATGGTCTGATCTTACCAGTGAGGGATACACTTCTGGTCTGGAGCATAGAGTCCCCATGTTGGTGATGATCAGGTCCAGTATGTTTTCCCCTCTTGTGGGAGTGGTAACAAGCTGTTCCATAGCATTTGAGTTTATAAATTCTAGGAACCTTTGGGCTAGGGTGTTGGAGTTAGAGTAATGCTCCCAGTCTATGTTTGGGTAGTTGAAGTCGCCCAATATAATGGTGTTTGGAGAGACCTTCATATTTTCCAGTGTTCTCAGGAAGGCCGAGTGGGGTTCCTGGGTTTGGGAGGGAGGTCTGTAGCAGGCTATAAACTGGAAGGCAGTTTTACCCACTGTTAGTTGCACATGGATAGTCTCTGATGCTTCCTGCTTTGCCACCAACCTGGAGGTGTGGGTATCTTTGATGAATATCGATACTCCCCCTCCTTTTGTGGTTCGGTCCAAGTTTTGGGGCTGAAAAGCATGGTATGAGGTATAACCTGGTAGTGCTGGGGTGCTCTCGGGAGCCCTGAACCAGGTTTCTGTTACTGCACAAATATCAATGTTCTCCATGCTAAGGAGAGTTTCGAGTGCGTGCATCTTGAGGTTTAGACTTCTGGCATTGAGTAGCATTACTCTTAGTTTCTTATCCCTTGTGATACCTATGGAGGTGGGTTTGTCTTTTGAGCCTTGCCTAAAAAAGGCACTATGGGGTAGCAAGAGCCTTTGCCAATATCCGAAAACCCAGGGGTGACAGGTGCAAGCCATCCCTAGCGAAGCATCGTGGCTTGTCGAGCATATCATCCCAAGCTGACAGGCATTGGATCCCCTTTGAATGACACCAGTACTTAAGCCAATTGTTGAAATTGATCATCTTGTCTTCATATTGTGGCATCATTCTTGGTAAGGGTAAGATGCTACTCAAGGTCAGGGTCATACCGGCCTGGGCTACATGCTCAGAGAGCTCCTTTATGTCTCTTTTCATGTAGTCCAGGGAGGTACGTCTCAGGTCATTCACACCAGCATGGACAATGACTGAGTCATATTTGTACTTGCCTTGGAGTGACCTGAGTGCTTGTGTTATGTGGCGGATCCTAGCGCCCGACAGGCTGCTCACCGTGACCCTCTCCTTGTTCAGCCTGGTGAGCAGGACGTCAGTGTGCCTGACGATAGAGTCACCTATTACAAGTGTATCAGGTGTGTTGTTTAGTCTTAAGGGCTGTGACTGTTCGGCACACTGGCTTTGTGAGATATGTGTTGCACGTGTTTTGTTTTGGGGTAACGGCTGCTTGGGTGTCTGCTTTGGAGGTCTCTGCTGCTTCGGCAGATCTTTATTTAGAGCTTCTGAGTATGTTTTTGTGTGATTATGTGTTTGGTTTGCTGTCGTGTTAGGTCTATGTGAGACTGGAATTGTAGTGAGTGTGGTTTCCTTCTCCTCCTGACTGGTTATGCCAGTACTGAGTTGAGAGAGCTTAGCCTCCAGTTTGGCTATATGGTTGCATCTCTCACATGTGTTGGAATTTGTTGGGAGGAGGAGAGGGTTGTCTGTGTACATGAGGCAGTTGTAACATTGCCTTAAGATTCCCAGATTCACCAGCTGGACTGGAGAGGAGATTGACAACTGACCTTTGGACATGCTAGAATAATATTGGGAATTCCTTAATAATTGAAAACCAGGGCCAGTGGGGAGTGAGGGTGTAGTGATTTTAATTTTTGGTGCTGACTTATATAATTGCTTTAGTGAGCAAGTGCCAGGTAACTTAAGTGCAATGTGTTACAGGTAACTTAAATGCAAAAACGACAAACAGTAACTTTCTTTCAAGTGAAACAAGGAAATAAGTACAGTAAGCAATGCAGATATCACTAGTGATCCACAGAAGCGCTGAGAAGCCATGTATTAGGTGGAATTAGCGTTCCAGGGAAATAACAAGCAAACAAACACCAAGCATATAAACAAAGCTAGATTCAGCAGGCCTGGATCTAGTCTATGCTACAGCAAACAAGGTGTACCAATTTCAGTAAGATACAGTTCAAATATTCAGGTACTATAAACCTTTAACCAGAAATTCCCAGCTCAGAAGGGCAGAGTCCAGCCTCTTCTCCCACAAGAGTGCAGACCACAAACATTCTTAATGTAAAATAACTGGCTTGAAGCCCAAGTGCTTAAACCAGAACTAATACACTTTAAGAATAACAGACACTGGGCTCTCAATCAGCAGTTCCCAACTTAGAAGGATGAAAGCTACCTGTCCTGCCACCACAGTGCATGCCACAAACCTTCCTAATGTAAAACAACTGGTCTGAAGCCCAAGTGCTTAATCCAAAAGACTTAGAATGATAGCTACACTTTAATCAAGTTACTACCAAGCAGTAATAAATACAATTGAATACTTTAGAGAATGCCTGGATTAGTGCTCAAGTTACACAAACAAAGCTAGATCCAGCAGGCCCGAATCCAGTCTATGTCACAGCAAACAAGGCGCACCAACTTCAGTAAGAAGCAGTTCAGATATGCATGCACTATAAGCCTTTAACCAGAAATTCCCAGCTCAGAAGGGCAGAGTCCAGCCTCTCCTCCCACAAGAGTGCAGACCACGAACCCTCTTAATGTAAAATAACTGGCCTGAAAGCCCAAGTGCTTAAACCAGAATTAATACAAGGGCTGTCCTTCATTTGTTATGCTTTTCCTTTCTCTTTAGAGCTTCCTTTACCATCACTTTTTAAAAGCCTGTTTGCCAACACCTTGCTGCTTAAATGGCTTATTGAAAAAAGTGTGATGAGGTGGAAGGGAAAATTTAATTTCCTTTAACTAAGAGGCTTGAAAAATGTGAGCCACTCTTTGTATTAATGTTCACCTTCCAACACACTTCTTTAATATCTCAACTGCAGAAGGTACAAAGATCACCTCCTTTTCTAAGGGAGAATTTCAGTTGGAATATCTTCAGAATGAGTTTATTTTAAACACCTTTACTAAATTATCACTTAAGAAACAGGAATACATACAGTAACTGAAAAGAAAAATCATATTATCAATTTTGATTTTCATTCATTAGACATTACATATATATATATATATATTTTCTTTTTATCACTTATCATTCATTCCA
Organism: Protopterus annectens; assembly: GCF_019279795.1. Taxonomy (NCBI): domain Eukaryota; kingdom Metazoa; phylum Chordata; order Ceratodontiformes; family Protopteridae; genus Protopterus; species Protopterus annectens. Next base: position 958,879,484 of record NC_056746.1, read on the forward strand.
TTATTACATAAATTGATCAGTTCTGCCTTCCCTTAAACTTCACTCCTCCTCCCAAATGCCACTCTGCATGCATTCTTCCCACATATTCCACTTACCTCTATGTAACTTTCTCCTTCCCTCCTGTAAAATCTTAACTCCCATTCCCCATCTCCTTCACAACATTCAGTTCTTCAGTTACGGTTGGTTTAGATTTTGCCTACTAATTTCTAGTTATTGCTTTTTGGCACCCAGTAGCATAACAATGTCTACTATGTCTAGGCAATTGTGCTCCAGCTAAAAGGTATAACACTGCTGAGTTACAGGAATTTTTTCCTTCAGTATTCCTGACAGAGTACTCCATAGAGATTTTTTTAAACCTGTCAACATGTTATGCTCAAAAAAAAAAAAAAAAAAAAAACATGTTCCTGCTTACCTCTCTTTTTCCCATCACACCTCCAGAGTTCAATATCCACACAGGGAAAACCTCTCTGAAGTTCAGCTGAAGAATACAAGCATTCATGCAAGCACTTTAAAGCAAAAATCCTAAAACTTCTGGGCTTTGCACCTGTGGGAACCACACATATGTCCTCCCATTGCTCCTCTGCAAACTGCCTTTCCAATCTCACTTACCAATCTTTTCCAACCTCCTCTGATCAATACCTACAGCCATCATGTAAGATTTCACATGCTCCACCAATTAATCCCTATTTAAGAGCAGCTTTTGTTCTAGACTTGAACAAAAGCTCTTCCAGTGATAATCTATAAATTAACACTCCCTCTTCCCTTTCCCCCGCCTACTCCTGATATCAATCTCAGTCAGGGAAGGCAGTCTCCAACCTGCAGTCAAAACTTCTGCCTGGCCTCATCCCACACCTCCACACCTCTGTCTCTAATTTCTTGTTCCCAATACCTTGGTTCAAGTACAAGTTTTCTTTTCTTTTTTTTTTTTTCCTGCCCGAGTTTGCTTCAGAAAAATTCCAGCTGTTTCTAACCTATCCTCCATACTCCCACATACAGTCATCCACACTAGCAAAATCTCCTTGCTCTATTCCATTTCTGGCTCAGTTCTTAGAATGCTCACTGCTACATTATAGTCTGTATGGTTATTATTGCCCTCAAGGACCAATATCCAAAAGCCTATTCTCTCCTCATTTCTCGAACTTCCCACTGTTTCCTTATTATCACTCTCCACCTTGATTTACAACCTTCTGCTTGGGTTATATACAGGAGCCTTAACTGCATAGCACTAAAGTATCCCTTCAAATGTCTTCAAGAAGATTTAGAGAATGAAACCAAGCCAGTCTTCTCAATACTGACCCAGAAGCAGGAGCTCTAGAGGAAGAATCAGCAGCATCTTAAGCTCACTTTAAAATGTGCTTAGTAACTTGAGAAGCAGATGCAATAGATCCAGTCAAGATTTTTTTTGTTTACCCCAGATGAAGGAATGCTAATTTTTGACTTCTGCAGATTCTCAAAAAAAAAAAAAAAGCATACAAGAATGACACTTTAAAATGCTGAAAGTCACTGTACTAGAGGAATACATTTTCTTCGGAAACTTGTCTGTTCCTTTCCCATCCTTGTTGGAGTGGATGGGATAAGCAGCAGTAAACTATTTAGTAGAAGCAGTTTTGGATAAAGAAATCACAGCTGGTTCTGCTTCAGGATTTGAAAACAAATGTTTGTGAGTCTAAGGTACCCTATATAACCTGCCAGACATCCTAGGAGCAGGAGTTTGACTACTCAAATAACACAGAAGGCATAAGAAAAGCATTCCCTAAAGCAGGCAAGACATAATCGTACATGTTCTGTGAATTTCATCCTGCTCTCACTATAAAACATATTTCATCTTAGATAAAGTTTCTGAAAAGAATAAATCCTCAGGAGGGAAAGCTGAAACCTTAATTTCCTGAGAATCAGAATGTTCAGATTATGAAGAAATTCCTAAAATACAGTCATTCCCACATGTAATGCTTGCGCTTCTGACTGAAAATCTTTGTCAGAAAATGAAGGAACTCCTTTCCTTTCGTTGCCAGAGGAAAGATAACGTAAGGAGAAGCACCAATAAATTCCTTTGCAAATCCCAATAAATCTTCTCTGTACATACAAAAAGTAACAGCAGACTGGAAGGTTTTCTTACTATGTTCACCTTTCCTGGTCATCTTCCTGGAAAAGAACAGACTCTCAGCAGGCATACTAGTCCATGAGTTAGGTTCCATATCCAGACAAACTTTTATCTTTTTCTTCCCCTGAGACTGGCAAGTATGGTTCTCCCTTTTAATTCTGATATCCTTCTGGCAGACATAAGAGCTATCAAGAATAAGGTCTTCCAGGACAGAAACATTAAACTGGCTTTGGCATCTGGTTCAAATGAGGGATCTATCAAGGCCTGCAAAACAACAGTGATATCCCATGAAAAAACTCAGTCTCTGAGCAGGGGACATAAAAGTAAAAGTGCCTCAGGGAAAGGCCTTAGATAACCAATATGAAAGGAAGAAATGTTAACTAATTGCACTTTGATAATGGAATAATTAGCATCACCTTGAAAAAGATGATCAAGGAAATCTCACACTGAAAAAAGAGGGGCTAAAAAGGGATCAAGATCTTTCTCTGAGGTCCAAACAGAAAAGCTTTTCCATTTGCTCTTGTATGTCTTCCTAGTTGACGGTTTATGTGAGGAAGATAAAATGAGTGTAACTTAAGGGGAAAGCCTGGATGTCAAACCATCATATGAACTGGATAAATCATGGTGTTAGTTCGAGTGTTTGTATTTCCTGGTGAGGCTCACCTGATGGGTGGGATAGCAGATCTGGGTCTGAGCCCAGTTCCCAAGGAGGGTGATCTAGATGAGGACAAAGGAAGGGAAACCTACCTGACAAGTCCAATGAGAGACAATGAGGATGACAAAGACCTTCAAAGCCAATGCTTTCAGAAGAAACTTTGGAATCAAATGGAATGGGGCAAAGTATAAAGAAGTCCTGGGGGCCAAGGGTGTGATAGAGTGTCCCCTGGGTGACTCCCCCTCACAGAGGATCAGACAGAAGAACTTGTTGCATTTAGAGTTCAGGGAAGAGATGGAAGACTGCAACAAGGGTAGTCACAGAGGCTAAAAATATGCACTGCTACAAGTGGGTTAAGGACCACTTGTGAGGGGCAGTATGGATCTACTCAATCTGTCTGCAAGAATGTTTGACCTCCCCGGGATATGTATTGCTACTAAAAAGCCAGGAAAATATATTGCCCGTTGCCAAACCTTCACAGCCTCTCAGCACAAAGGGTCAGATCTGGTTCCTTCCTGTTTGTTAATGTACCAAACCACAGCCATCTTGCCTCTTTGAATCAAAATCACATCCAAGGAAACAGACTCCTGGAAGGCCTGCAATGCTAGGAAGACTGAGCTTATCGCTAAGATATTGACGTCAAGACTTGCCTCTAGATAAGATCATGTACCTTGGACTGTCCTTCCCAAATAATGCCTTCCAACCTAGTAGGGAGGCATCCATGGTCACTATGGTTTGAGGGGATGGCAGCGTTAAAATACATCCCAGTAGAAGGAGAAGGGAAGTTATCCACTAATGAATGTGCAAATGTTTGCAAGAATGATCAAGTAGGACATTTGATTGCCGCCTGATCGACCACTGTACTACCAATGTCCAGTGAAATACTCTCATGTGAAATCTGGTGAGTGGAACCATAGTAATATAGGCTTCCATGGAACCCAGAAGTCAAAGAATCAGTTTGGCTGGTGGCTTCTTGTGTGAGAGCACCCGCTTGGCTTGAGAATGAACAGATGATATTTATGAATGGGGAAGCCTTGCAAGGAGAGTTGTCATATCTAAAAGAGCTCCGATGAACTCCAGAGACTGCAAATTCAAGAACATATCCTTATATGATAACTAAACTCCTATGCATTTTGCTACTGCCGACTGATGATATTTTCTCCATAATTATTATATTTTATCACTTGTTGATACTGGTACAATAAGGCTGATTAATATATCTCCATTTATACCGCTCTGACTGAATTCATCTGGCAACCAGTAAAATTCCTGCTTTTATGTATATATTCTGCATATATTACTGCAATCACTATCTGTAACACTGTATCTACTTTTGTACCAATTAATGTTTAATATTTTCTGTAGCTATGTTCTTGTCGGAGCTTTTCTCCCTGGGCCTCCACTGAAAAACGGCTCTTTTGGCCCAGTGGACTTTCCCAGTAAACAAATGCAATACAATAAATAAAATATGGCTCTTAGTATCTGCTGCTGCTGTGTCTTTACATATTGTTATTAATAGTTTAAGTTTTTTCTTCACTGTGCAATCTTGTTTAATATGTCTGACAAACCCTCCGACTTTAAAAAGTATGTGCCATGCACACACAAGTCACCCATTTTTGATGCACATGATAAGTGTGTGTATTTTCTTGACCCCTCACTCCTGGACATAGCTTGTTTAATCATTTTGGCTTCTGGCCAGAGAGTAGTTGTGGAGAGATGAAACAAGCTTACCTTAAAGGGTCTCATCTAACCATTACCTGGCATGATGACTCCTTCGACAATAGGGAAGACAGGGGCCTCATCTCCTTCCTGTGCCTCTTCCTCATCCAAGACTAAGGATACAGCAAAAAATTCAGACAAGTCTAAATCTCTGAGGAAATGATCTCTGGATCTGACCACCTCATTTGTTCTAGTTCCTAATGTGTCTAAATCTTTGGATTCAATTCCTCCTTTGGATCCTATCATTATAAGTCCTGTGACTCCTCCTTGGTTCTCCCCAGATCCTGTCACTAAGATTTAGATCTCCTATCTGACAAGAAAGACTTCCTTACCCCTCCAGACCTCCCTCTTTAGCTTTGTGTCTCAAGTTAGTTAGATCCACCAGAAGCCTCGCTGAAGCAGCCAGGGACAGAATTATGAGGCGTTTCCTACAGACCCAGATTCAGTTGTGAATACTACCAGCTCCAGCCACAGCTGGATCCAGTAGAGATATCTCTCCCTGGCTCCCAGTTATGGCTTCTTCTCCAATCCAGACTCCCAGATTAGAGGCCCTGGATCTGACTATAGCTCACGCTAAGTCTCCATCAGAGCTGAGACTTTAAGTTTCCCTGACTCTGGTCAGTTCTCTGTTGAGGCTGGAGCTGTCTGACTCTGGGAGCCATAACTTTTGTGTTGATTCTGACAGGTTTGGATTGGATTTGAGATCCTTGGATCCTCTCCTTCCTTTATGGGCCTTAGCACTTGACAGTTTGGCCAGGCAACTGCCTGTTATCCTAGTCAGACATTCTCCAGGGCTGAGCTTCTTCCTAAGGTTTCAGACCCATAGGACAAGCTCCCCAGAACCACTAACAGTTCAGCATTTGAGGCATTTGAGAGAGTATTGTCTCGAACGATGGATAGATCTTCTCTTTTTCAATCAGATCCAACCCTTCCCCTTAGGATCTCCAAGGGTTCCCAGCCTGCTTTTCTTGTACCATCGGGACAGTCAGTTCTTGTGAGTCTTGATCCTGTTTTACCATGTGAGACATTATATCTTTTTGAGTCGTCTCCTGAACAACCCACAGAACAGTTTTCCAGAAAACACAAGTGTAAGAGGAAGACAGGTATAAACAGAGATATATTAATCAGCATTATTGTACCAGTATCGACAAGTGATAAAAAATAATAATTATGGAGAAAATATCATCAGTCAGCAGTAGCAAAAAGCATAGGAGTTTAGTTATTATATAAAGATGTGTCCTTGTCAGAGCTTTTCTCCCCGGGCCTCAGGCCCAGTATACTTTCCCAGTAAACAAATGTAATAAAATAAAACAAATAAAATATGGCTCTTAGTATAATTATTGTTATTAATAGTTTAAGTTTTTTCTTCACTGTGCAATCTTGTTTAATATGTTTATAAAATATCTTCAGTTAGCAGTAGCAAAAAGCATAGGAGTTTAGTTATCATATAAGGAGAAGGAGGAGGTTAGGTTATTGAGCAAGTATATAGCCAGGATGAGTTGAGATGATTTTCATTATTTGTTTGAAGGTGGTGGTGCTGCCTGTGTTTCTTATAGAATGTGGAAGTGAGTTCCATAGTTTGGCGATGGTGAAGGAATAGAGGAGTTGACCAGCAGGTAAGGTGGGCTTTTCTACTTCTAAACATAGATGATTTTCATATCTTAGTTGCCTGCTGGGCTGGAATTGGGTGACTAGTGTCGAGAGAGTAGGACAGTCTGTGGGTGTCTCGAATATTTTGTGCGCTGTAGTTAGTTGGGTGAATGAAAGATGGTGGGGAAGTTCCAGCCAGCCAAATTGTTTCTGTGAGTTACAGTGGTGGGATGAGAATTTGACCTTGGTGGCAAATTTGGCTATTTTGTTGTAACACATTTCAAGTTTGGATTTTGCAGAATTTGGGATATTAGTAAGGAGAGGGGTGCCGTAAAGGACAGAGGGTAATAAAAAGGTGGTTGCAAGCATTTGTCTAGTAGAGAGGCTAAAAAAGTTTTGGTGCCTGTAGAACATACTGAGCTTTTGGTGTGTTTTTATGATGTTATTGTTTATGTGTAGGTCAAAGTTAAGGTTTTCATCCATAATAATGCCTAGTAGTTTAACGTGTGGGACAGCTTCTATAGTGGTATTGCCATGAGCTTGTATAGTGAAGAGTTTTTTTTTATTGAGGGGAGTGGTTTTCTTTGGGGTAAAAAGGACTAGTTTAGTTTTTTTTTTTTTTTTGGATTTAGGGCAAGATGATTGTTAAGCATCCGAGATTCAGCAGAGGTAAGGGCATTCTGGCTGATTTGCTGAAGTTCAGATCTGGAATTTGCAGTGCATATTACTGTAGAGTTGTCAGCATACTGGATTACTGAGCATTGTGGGAGAGTGGAGTGAAAGTTGTTAATAAAGATTCTAAATAAGAGAGGACCAAGTATGGAACCTTGGGGTACCCATGTAGAAGTAATGAGGAAGGGAGAGCAAGACTGTTACCATTTGGTAGATTGTTGCCTATTGGAGAAATAGCTATTGAACCATTGTAGGGTGGAGAAATGTGGAGAGTGGATTGTTTGGAGAGTAGGATGGTGTGGGAAATTGTATCAAAAGCTTTGGAGAGGTCTAGGAAAAGAGAAGTGATTATTTTCCAGAATCCCATGCCCGGTTGACTGTATTTAGGAAGGAGAGGAGGGCATAGTGGTGCTGTGTCCTGGTCTGAATTCATGCTGCATGGGTGACAGAATTTGGTTTTCAAGCAAGTGGTTGAGGAGTTGGGCATTGATGCATTTTTCCAGTATTTTAGAGAGGGGTGAGACAATTGCTATGGGACAAAAGTTTATGGTGTTTGTGTTGGTGCAGCCTTTGTGTAAAGGGAAAATGTATGTTTTTTTTCCAGATGTCTGGACTAAGGATTCTTTAATCAATCTGCTAATGCGTATGCTGATAGGATAGGCTATAGAATTTGTAGCTAGCTGCAGGAGGTGTGATTGTCAGGGGCCAGAGTACAAGGTTTTAGCTTAAGTATTTTTTTTATTGTGGCAGTGGGTATGGGAGAGAAAGTTAGGTAGGAGTCAAGGGTAGGATTGTTTTATGGCATGATTTGGTCATCAGCTGTCTTGGTGGTGGTGGTGGTGCTAACTGTAGGAAAGGTGGTGGTTGTGTCAGCTATGGTGTCATTGAAGTAAGAATTGAAGAGGGTGCAAGTTTGCCTGGGGTTTTGTGTGGATCAGGGGATGGGTTGCTTTGAGAGCCTGGGTGTAATATTGGCTAATGGAGGACTAGAATTTTTTGGGATTATCTTTATATTGGCCTTGTAGATGGAGGTAGTGGGCTTTTTTATCTCTGGTAATTAGTTCTTTTGCCTGGTTACGGAGTTGCTTGTATTATAGTAGACTTGAGGGGTCTTTGATTTTCTACCATAATTTCCAGATTTTATCCCTTGTGGACATGACTATTTTGGTGGATTTTGAGAGACAGCTTGCATGGTTATTTTTTATCCATTTTTGGCGGGTGGGTGTTTAAAGAATTCAACAGCCTCATTAAGTAGCAGGGATTTGAGGGATGCCCAATTTACTTTAGCTAAGGTTTCACTAAATATGGATGATTGGAACGTAGTCAAATTTCTGGCTGATTTGTATTGGTGTTGGCCTGGGACTGGGGAAGATTTGAGCAGGAAATATGCTGGGTGGTGGTCACTAATGGTATTAGGTGTATGCCTGCAGTGGTGATATTGTTAGGGTTGGACACTAATATCCAGTCTATTGTGTAGCCCCAATTGTTATTTTTGTGAGGTCTTGTGATGTCTTGAATTAGTTGGGAGAAGTTGTAAAGGTGTATGTTTTTTGAGGGGTTCTTTTGGGAAATGTCTAGCCAATTGATGTTTACATCGCCTCGGATAATGGTTTCATTATCTATGTTTTGGTATGTTCAGGCAAGTATGTTCTCTAATATTGCTATGTTGTTTTCTGGAGGAATATACAGAGCAATTATGCAAATGTTTTTATGACTATTAAGTATTAATATAGAGATAAGTACTTCAGCTGTGGAGACGTTAGGTGTTGGTTTTGAGTTGAGAAGTAAAGTATATTTCAAAAACAAAAATAAGCCTTGGTAACTGTGCTTAATGGCTACAATCCAATTTATTATGAAGCACTTTTCGTCCAGCAAAAATACTTGAACTTCTTCAGAAGGCTTATTTTTGTTTTTGAAGTCTCAATTTTGTCTCTTGTATTAAGTAAAGTATATTTGCTAGGGAACAGTATTGCTACTCCCTCTCCTCTATTGTGGGGCCAATCAGCTCTTATGCATGAGTAGCCTGGGGGGAGAAATTCTGTCTCTTTTACATATGATTTCAACCAGAATTCCATAGCTGCTATAATATTGTGATCGTTTTGTGAAATCCATGCCTGGAGTTCAGGTATCTTGTTTCTAAGCCTTTGGAGATTTACAGTTGATAGCATGAGATATTTTCTAGGTTTGCTGGGGCTGGGGATGGGTGGGAGGGGTGGGCCTGGGTTGGGTTGTATATTACCGCACTGGGAAATAAGGCTTTGGCAATTTATGTGGGTTATACTTATTGTTTTTTTCTTAAGAGTGGTATAGTTACTGCTGGTGGTGTGATAGTGGGGGTGTCTTTGGAGAAGTAGAATTTTGACTTTGGATAGTACAGAGGTGTTAGCTGTGAATAAGTTAGGGTAGATGTCTGAGTACCTTGATAAATGTGGTTTATGTGTGGTGGTTGTACAGGTGGGCATAGGAGAGGAGGTATGTTGGGTGTCTGGAGAGTTGTGATTATTATTAGGAGAGTGTAAATGAGAAAAGTGAGATCATAGTAATAGTAGTGATGGACATGATGGTGGTTGAGTGCAGTGTGATAACCAAATGAATATGAGCAGGATAGCTAGAGTTTAGGGGATGGAGCACTATATGGTCCTATTTAGAATGGATGGGGAGGAAGAGTAGTTAGGAGGTATGGTATGACTGGGGGAATAATTAAGGGGTTATGGGATAGGTGGAAGAGAGGTGTGGAAGGCGTCAGGTTAGGTATAAAGTTACCGTTATGTGGGGTGGGCGAGGATAGGGGAAGGGTGAGGAGTGGAGTAAGCATAGTGAACGGAGCGGGCCGGCCCCCACAGGGACAAGAACTGAAAAACTATCAGTTGAAGGTGAGTAATAAGCTTAAGATATCAGTATCTAACAAAAGATTAATCTAAGTAGCTCTGGAAGCTTTAAATAAGTATCACTGTAAGCACACAAACAGGGTTGTTGGGCAGTTATAGAGAGGGTTGTGATTAGTATAGAGAGAATGCTGAAAGTAAAAAGCAGAAATTTATTAATTTAATGCCATCTAGTGGCAACTGGCTGGAATAATGGGGAGGAGAGATACCCTTCGTTGCTGTGCACACACCTTTTAACACTAAGCCTTAGAACTTTACAAAAACTAAGTTGTAATTCACCTATTGCAACAGAAAAGCTGTAGAGTGTCAGGTTCTTGCTTCCTGGAGGTTTTATTTTGTTAAAAAATAGCCAGCTTCAGTGGCCAAAGGTGGGTTCACATAACTAAGAAAGTGCAACCTGAAAAATAAAGTTAAATAAGGCGGAATTAGTGCAAATGTTACAGGAATGTGAAATGAGTGGAGGGCATGCAAGGGATACAGATAAAAAGGAGAATTGGTTATTGCATAAATTGTTGAACAGCTATGTAAAACCATAGACTAATGCAGCCTCTAAGTGAAATCATAACAGCTGTACGATTCTGCAGTGAATACACACATGATATATTGCACAATGCAAAGGAAGTATGGCTGTTCTACAACAATAATTCTGCAGTATGCTATAATAATGCTTATAGTCAGGAAAGATGCAGCCAGACCATGAATACACTTTGCAAACAGTTAACAGGATGCCCAGCAGATATACAACTAAGCTCTACCTTCATAATGCGAGACAGAAATAACAAGCAGTTTGTCAGTTAATACATTAGCTAGCTCTCACAACATACAGGATTTCTGAACAACAGTTTCAGCTCAGCACCATCAAATAAATCAACAGTTAAGCAGCAGTTAATAGTAATAAGAAGAAGACAGTAATGCATATCAGCTCTAGTATAATTGTGCCACTGCTCTACTTACTTGCTGTGCATGCACAACAAATGGAGAGGTAAGGGAGCTAAAGCAGCTACATGATGGAAGCTGAATTCGAGGTGGTAGTTTAAAAATATTTTAAAGATGGCACTAGGAGACTGACTAATGAAGATAATCAGGGGGTGGGGTGGAGTTGGGAGCAGCAGACAGGGTGAAGGGAGTAGAGAGCAGCCAGAACAGGATTAATCAGGAACTTATGGGTCCCGACCCCGCAGGTACAAGAGCTGAAAACTATCAGTTTAAGATGAATAATAAGCTTAAGATATATATTCAGATATAAACTCATACTACCATGATTAACCTACTTAACACTATTGGAAAGAATCTAACTATAACACTAAACTGCTATCTAAATAAAATCCTAAAATATACATATACATACATACATATATATATATATATATATATATATATATATATATATATATATATATATATATATATATATATATATATATACATATATATATATATATATATATATATATATATATATATATGGATCTACTGATAACATCAACAAGTGAAAACACCGACAACGAGATCACCGACACCACAAAACCGAAAGTTCAAAAACATGAAAGTTCACATGCCTGACAAACCACAATAATAGTTTTTAGTTAATAATTTTGTAATTTTGTTGAAATATTATTATGTGTTTATAATATTGGTGTCTGACATATATTCCTTTATGAGAATAAGATTTATATAGCAACTTATGGTTTATTTGATGTTGAGTGGCGAGGCTACTTTAAAATTTTCCTGCTTGTTAAGTAGGCTGACTCATCAACTTACTCAGCTTAATAGTATATAAGGAGAACCAAAACTGTTTTACAACTGTTTGTCTGAAGAAGGCAAGTTAATGTGCTTGCCGAAAGCGCTCACATTAAAGGCTTTTTCTTTATTTTATTCCGTATTGGTGTGACAGTATTTATTTTTTGCCGGCTTTTATGGTTTCCTGCTGTGCCTGTTTTTACCAGTTTTAGTTTTTGTTTCATTTTTCTTTTTTAATTTGTGGAAAAATACAGGTGAGGAGTTAAGAAGATATGCGGTAAAACTTCTCAATTAAAGAGAAAGAAATGGGTAATAAAATTGAATCCTTATCTAATTTGCAAAGAAATAGTTCAAATACTCTTCAGCACCACAGAACCCATCAGCACTTGATTGCAGCAAATGAAATCTGAGGTAGCTCCTTTTGTGCATGGGAATTATGGGTAGAGGAGGAGCCTAAGGACCAGATCCTAAGCACTGAAATATGACCGAGTATGAATGTGACACTGGATCCGAGACCCATATGTAGAGGAATGGATGGTAAAACCTACATCTGATCAAGTGGTTCTGAGGTAAATAAACCACTAACAGTCACTGAAAGAACACTATCCTGTAACCATACATATATTTTAAAACCTGAGAAAAAACATTGAAGTTTTCACAAAAAAATGTCCATATAAGCATTTAGAGAGATATACACTCCCTTAGAAATGGAATGACAGACCAAAAATGCATTTCTTAGCTAAACCATATGTTTCAATCAGAAAAAAAAACACAAGCATTCCTAGGAATCATATCCTCGGAGGCACTAGTGGAATGTGCCTATGCCTCCATGACAGCCCTAAACATACATCGAGTGGCATGTAAAGACACACCAGGATCAGGTCGAGGGTGGACAGCATTCCTTCTCTGTACACCCCTAACAACCCTCCTGTGTGGCACCTCACACACACACTTTGGCTATGGCCAGAGTCAACTGGCTCTGAAGCCACAGTAACCACACTACCCTAATCAAGTGTGTCACACTTCACTTGTCCAATATCTGAGGGCTCAGTGGAATAGGTATGCATGGGTCTACTGACTGTTCAGAGGAAAATACAAGGAGTGGCTGAATGCCAACCTCAGTGTCAGAGTCAACCTCTGCAGCTTCGGACTGTGCCTTTGTTTGGCCACCATCATCATCACAGTCTGCCAATACTCTAACATCAGGTGGTAAGAGTCCTACACTTCCACTTCAGGATCACCTGTGGTAATAAGCAACAAATAAAGGAACAAAATTAATACCTACATATTTAAAGCAATTTATATAATAACAAACTAATAATGGTCACAATATCACAGATGGTAGAGCAGTACACACACACACACACACACACACACACACACACACACACACACACACACACACACACACACACATACACACACACACACACACACACATTTAAATGCATATATCTGACAAATGCTCATTAATAATCAAAGAAAAATGTTTGGCTTAAAATGTGCAGATGACTTTACACTTGGTAAAGAGGATGGTCTTGGAAGAAATGAAACAAGGTAAGGATGCAACAATCACAACTTCAATAATACAGGGGGAAAGTGAATGCAGAATTGTTTGCCTATATTTCGGTTAACAATACTTTTAACTGAAACTTGGCTGACACTTCCACCTAAAGGCCCACGTGTAATGGATACAAATGTTTTGTTAAGTCTATTAATTTATCAATATACTCATAAAAAAGCACATGAACTATTAGTTAAATTATCCTATATTTTACTATACAACCAAATCTTACAACTTGACATATGTAAGCTTTCTGAAAGCTCCTAATGTCATATACTTGTCTTTCCAGAAAGCTCAGCACAGACATCAGTCACATGTGGGTGTGCAGTTTCCACTGAGCTCTCTGGATCTCTGACTCTGGACAGGAACTCTTCATTTGGTGTCAGTGGTGGCTCTGTAGTAGCCCCCCCCCCCCATAGTCAGCTGTTCACATGCAACTGCAGCTGCTCTCCTCCAGGCTGATGAAATCATATCAGTGGTCCTATGATGCACCTGATCATCCTGATCATTAGTCCTGGTGCACCCCTTATGACATTCACACCACTGACTTTCTGGTTCCAAATCTTCATTATGTCAGCCATATCCCCCCGTCCTCTCTCAAGCAGAAAGGCGCCTTTGTGCCTGAAAGCCTGCACTATGATGCCAATTTCACAGTCATTGAAAAAGTGTAATGTGAATTTGTATGCTTGGGTGCCATAATCCTATGTGGCATAAAGCAGAGAAGTATACAACACAGAAATATCACATAACTAAATTCCTGCTCATATACACATATATATTTTCAACATTAAACACTGGAGACACACATTTTAGTTATTAAAACTGAAGGTTATGTAGTTGTACCACATCACATTCACACACAGACTTATGTTTCAGTCAAAACAAGGAATACCACTTTAGTAATTTATTGTTTCCTATAGAAATAGCGGGATGACTACACAATTTCAACAGCAAACCTCTTGAAACATAACTTCTGTTGTGACAACACAAATATTGTACTTGGACCCCCATCCCCAAAACAACAGGTAAATGAAAAGTTCGTACAAACCAAGGAATATCACATAATTCAACTGTTATATATATGCTTTCAACACAATTCTCACAAAATGTATACACATTTACAACAGAAAAAGTCAATTTTATATGATTTCCAGTCACCTCTCACTGTGCCCAGTACTCCCCTGGAGATGTTTGTGGGCCATCCTAGAAGTATAACACCACTGTGTCATTGACAGTATAGTACATTACATTTCCTTGAAATAACACTGTAAGATAATCAGTTTTAACCAATAACACTTGTGATGAAAGGTAATACACTGTCTATCTGAGGAAAGTAAATGCCTGTCAAAAATGTCTATACCAACAGTGAACTATAAGAATTTTATATTGATAAAAGTTCCATTTTATAATGCATATATATAGCTATCTATATATATATATACATATATATATATATATATATATATATATATATATATATATATGGATCACCTTTAAAACCTCGAAATCGCGTTTGCCCGACACACTAATGACCGACACCAAAAGACTGACAACAAAAAACGCCGACAACGCAAAACACCGAAAACCATTACACCAACACACTACACGTAAACAACACAGTACACTACATAACATATGCACTATCCCTAACCCAAACCCTAACCCTAAGGTCCGACACTACCGCACACTTACCCTACCTGCACCTAACCCTAACTCACTTACCCACCCCTAAACCCACAGTCCCTCACTATCGCACACACCCTACCTGCACCCTAACCCTAACTCACTTAACCCACCCCTAACCCACAGTCCCTCACTATCGCACACACACCCTACATGCACCCTAACCCTAACTCACTTAACCCACCCCTAACCCACAGTCCCTCACTATCGCACACACACCCTACATGCACCCTAACCCTAACTCACTTAACCCACCCCTAACCCACAGTCCCTCACTATCGCACACACACCCTACATGCACCCTAACCCTAACTCACTTAACCCACCCCTAACCCACAGTCCCTCACTATCGCACACACACCCTACATGCACCCTAACCCTAACTCACTTAACCCACCCCTAACCCACAGTCCCTCACTATCGCACACTTACCTGTCCGCTCCCTAACACTAAATCCCTCACTCGATCGCACACTTACCGAGTCCGTCGGGTTCTCACCTTGTCGGTCATCTGCGTTGTCGGTATTCTCGTCCCGTCGGATTCCGTGTTAGGCAAACGCGATTTCGAGGTTTTAAAGGTGACCCATATATATATATATATATATATATATATATATATATATATATATACATATATACATTTTCTTTGTAAAATGTTAACAAGTCTAGAATGTATTAGAAAAATACAATCATCAAACACAAAGCACCAGTGGAGGAAATAAAGCTCAGTCCTTTCTTTGGAATTCAGTTTAATGACAAAAACCACGACAAGTCAATCCAGCTTAGCAAGGTACACCAAAAAATGAACTTCAAAGCACTAACGCTATGTCTCTCCACAAAAAAAAAAAAAAAAAAAAATACAATCATACCTTAGCAAGACTGAAAGCCTTCTCTACAGATAAATTAAAATGAATAGCAATCTTCTGTGTTCTCCAAATACACAAGTCTCCTTACCTTCAAGTTCCCCAGCTACATGGTTACATTTTTATAGTGTAGATTCAGGCCTTTGAGCACAGTGAAGATGCAAATGATGTGTGAACTCATTAAAATTGCTGAATCTCAAACTTTTGACTTCATGTGCCAGGTGTAAGCATAGTGTAGGCACTTCCTCAGTGTTATTTGCTAATGGATTGCAACTGTGAATGGTTAGTGGGAGGAAAAAGGAAGACACAATAGCAATTCTGACTACGTTACCTGCATTGGGTGTGTCACCCAGGATACATTACAAAGTGTAGAAGTAAATGCAGCAAGCTTCTGAATGGAAGTGAACAACATACATTTCTCATTTTTGTTCACTGATTGCCAAACTCTCCTGCCTTTGCTGAAAAATGTTTTTCACTGTCATGTCATTTTATCATACATTTAAAAAACAAAGGCACACAATGCCCTATAGACTGCATGTCTGAGAGTACAGCACAGACAAGAGAAGAATGAACACAATACAAAGAGAAAACAGAGTTGTATTGGTACAAGCAATATTCCTACCTTGTTGTGTGATCACTATGTGCAATAAATATGTAAGCAACACATGTACAAAAAACTGAGACTGTACAAGTATATATATATATATATATATATATATATATATATATATATATATATATATCTTGTTAACACTGTGGAGGAAATTTGTATGCACATTGATTTGTATTCATGCTGCAAAGTTGTTTTTGTGGCAAAGACAGATAAGACACGCCTAATGTGTTTTGTAGGTTCATTAATATGATAATTCAAATCCAGAATTGTGTCAGAATATGTAAGGTGTGTTAAAATGTATTTTGTAATGTTATCTTTCTTTATTTTTTTTAAATATTATTATCTGCATGGTGTGCAGCTTAGAGCAAATACAGTGAAATGAATACATAAATTAAAATTAATGGGTGTTGCTTCTATGATACACACAGCAGAAATTACAGCTGTGAATCAAGTGTGTGCGTAGCACACCTGGGAAACACAGCACATAGGATATGTAGATCACAGTTCAATTCCCACATTTATCTTTTAATGATGAAACTAATAAACACTTTTACAAGAATAATACATGTTGAGCTTTGCCTGTCTCGTTTGCGAGACGCTCACTTCCATGCAAACACAGCATACTGCCGCAGACAAGCAGACATTGCTAATTGCAGAAAAGATACACTGTAACAGATCTTGCTTTCCACCACACAAACATGCTAAGCAGCATTTTGCAGCAGTCAGCATGCTTCCACAACACCTGCATACAATAAGCAGATATCGTCAATTTCAAAAACATACATACAAACTGCCCTTTTACCTACAACAATACAGACACCTTTGCAACCTTACTAAAAAGCAGTTATCAATGACAAGAGAAACTACTACTCTAATCCCCCCAAGACACACCTACATAACCCAAAGAAATTCTGGCATACAATTAATCAAATCATTCATCCTGGTAACCCATCTTCTGCACAGCCTAGCCCCTCTCTTATTCCTTTCCAAACTGCTACAAACTTCAACTTCTACTTCATAGACTCTATTGCTAAACTTGTGAATCTTCCACTAGTCCACCCCACCCCCTTCCCTCCTATCTCTGCTAATAATTCCTTTGCTTTCTGTTTGAAAACTGTTTCCACTACATAGACAAAAATCTTTACTTCTAAGCTTAAACCTTGTTCTCCCTCTTTTGACGGTCTCCCTTCTCACTTTCTCCAACTAGCTGCCAACTCTCTAGCACTACCCATCTCTATTCTCATCAATCGATCTATTACTGAAGCTATGGTCCCTGATATATGGAAAAAGTTCTACACTATTCCCATCCATAAAGGAGGTAATTCAACTAAACAGTCCAACTATAGGCCCATAGCAATTCTATCACCTCTGTCCAAGATCTTGGAAAAATGTGTACACAAACAAATCCTACAACACCTTACACATGAGAACCTAATCACTCCCACCTAACATGGTTTTCACCCTGGTCATAGTACCTCTACTGCTCTCATCTCCTTCATAAATACCATTTCACAAGCCAGAGACCAGAATAAACTGGTTTCCTGTCTCTTTTTTGACCTCATAAAGGCGTTTGACACTGTCTCTCAGCCCCTTGTTAGACAAATGCGCTCTATTAAACATATCTACCATCATTATCTCATGGTTCTCTAGTTATCTTAGCAACCATTTACAATCTGTCAAATGGTGCTCTGTTATCTATCCTGAACTCCCTATACAGATAGGAGTTCCCCATGGGTCAATTCCTTATCCTCTGCTTTTTAATATTTTTACTAATCAATTATCTTCCTCAACCCAATACTCATCAGTTGTCCAGTATGCAGATGACACCACAGTCATCACCACTGCTGATACCCTCCCTGAAATTCATACTAAAACTCAACACTCCTTCTTGTCTGTTGTAAACTGGCTCAACCTAAACCTTCTAATCTTAAATCCAAAGAAGACCAAACTATTACTATTCATACCAAAAACTATGGCCCGTTTGAAATCATCTTTCACCATCTCTTCCCACAATAACACACCAAACATAGCAGAAAACCACACCAAACTACTTGGAGTCATTACTGATGACCAGCTAAAATTTGACCTGCATGTTCTAAGTAACATTATGAAAACTCATCAAAAACTTGGTCTTCTTTATAGAAACAAAAGCTTTCTCTCTAGTATTGCTAAAAGATCTCTTTCACATGCCTATCTATTATGAACACACCTCTATGGCTCTCAAATTCTCACCAATTTACAATCCACATTTATTTCTAAACTTGAGTCCACTTACAACAAGATAGCTAAATTTGCCGCTGAACTTCCTTACTCCACTCATCACTGTTTAGCACTCAACAAAACTGAACTGGTCAGAGTTCTCTCATAACCTCCTTCTCTCTCTCAGCTTCAAATAATTCATTTTGTTACATACCAACCCACTTTCTTCCCCAGAATTTCATCTATCATCTCCCTCTACACCACTGTTAGAACCCTGCAAAGCTCAGAACATATCCTGACTATTCTCAAGCCTAAGACCAAGATAGGAAAAAACCTCTATAAATGTTAACCTGCTGAGAAATTGAATAAACTACCTTTAGACACCTGTTACATTAGATCCAAATCCCTATTCAGAAAGGCAGTAAAAATTAACTTCAAGGAAAATAAATTATGTTTGTGCTATCTTCCTCCTGGTTGACTTATCTCCCTAAGGTATGCTATTCTCTTATCTTGCTTCTAATCTTTGTGAAACTCTACCTTTCTCCTTATCTCTTTTTATTACAACACTGCTACTCTTCTTTCCTTCCTCTCTGCTTCTATCCTGCAATCTTACAAATTCTTTTCATACTTGACCAACTCTTTTCCTAGTCAAAGCTAGTCTAACTTTTTCTGTATAATCTTTTCAAAAGTTAATGTCTATCTGTATTATTTCTTGTTTGTTTCCTCTGTACCTCCTCATGCTGAAAGGTATATTCAAATTGCCTTGTATTTTAAACTTGCTATTACTTATCTTTATGTAATCTTTTTGGATTATGATATGTCAAATTAATTGTATGTTTTTACTGTGGAGCTTTTCTCCCTGGGTCGCCACTGAAAAATGGCTCTGTTCCAGTTGGACTAACCCAGTCAACAAATATCAAATAAATAAATATATAAATAAATGCATCATTACATGTTTTGCTTTCCATCGCACATCTGCAGATTTGTCAATTTCTAAAAAGGTACATTGCAACATGTGTGGTTTTTCATGGCACACACACGCTAAGTAGGGTTGTGCAGTGGTCAGCACTCATACACAGTACTGCATGTAAAAATACACCTACTGCCTAACTCTGCCTGTAGCAACAGGTGTCCATTAATGGCCACAATACAGGTGAACCAGGGTTCTAAGTTCTACTAATGCTGCTACATAGTAATTTATATAAAAATTAACAATATAACAATAGTTGTACATAAAATAACAATGTATAGCAGGTGGATTGAGCACACACATATCATATATATTATATGTCTAACTGTGGGTATCAGTGCAGTTATGGCTCTACAATTAAAATTCATTTTCTGAACTTTTATGTCACACACATACATGGTTAACCACTCATCTCTTTAATGTGTCTATATAACTAATCAGCATGTCTGGCAAACAAATCCTCATTGGCAATGAGCACTCTGGACATTAATGAGTGTAAAAAAATACACATTGCCCAGCCTTCCATGTGTCAACTGACGTAAGTTCATGGCCACAATATAGATGAGCCAGGGTTCTAAACTAGCACACTCCAAATTTTATTAATGCTGCTCCACTCAATTTTTAAAACTAAAGAATAACATAAAGATAATTATACATAACAATAACTATGTATAGAGTAGATATAACATGAATTACATGTGTGACTGAGCGTATCCTGTCAATTATGTTTCTGTAATTAAAAATTTATTTTCTGCCCTGGCAGGGGACTTCATACTTCAATGATTGTCATATACACATGACTGTATAAATGTCCAAGTCAAATCTCCAACAGTGTATGTATGTCAGCTACTTGGGCAGGGACACTAAGCACTGGTTGGACAGAGAGGGTGATGGAGGTCTTGGCTTGGACACTCAGCTGAGATCTCAACTCTATAGCTGTGCCAGTGTGGAGTCTTATTGTAGATCAAGAGAAGGAGGGAGAAACCAGTCCTGGACTGACTCTGTTCCCCATGTGCTCTTAAGGGAAATTGTGCTTGATTGCGCTTGATGCAGACAGCTGCAGCTGGAGCTACTGTGTGTGTGTACCTGTTATCCTCTCAGTGAACGTTCCCCACAAGTGCCAGTGGTGCGGATTGAGGCTCCTTGATTACTGGCCCAGAGGTGAGGCATCACAGCACGTCTGAAAAGTTAAGTCATCTAGAAGGTACAGCAGCAGCATCCAACCCATAAACTAATACTAACTGTCACATTACCCTTCCTAAATCATAAACTGCCTTCTTCTCTGTTTGGCAATGCTGCTCTCCACTTAACACTGGGCAAACATGGTTGGCATTATGGTTCAGGTTTACGTACTGGCCGTTAAACGTAATATCACAAATTGGTAGGAAAACACTTTACTTGTTGCTGTATGACCTCTATGGACATGGCAGTGGCTAGAAAGAAAGGTGCATAATGTTGCTTTCATGTTGGTACACAAATAAACTAGTCTTTGTGGGTTCTGTTTAAGCAGCTTTATTCTGTACAAACACATTACTGCAGAGGCTATTGACTATGACTAAGTAACTTCTATACAAACTAACTACTGCGATCATACATGCTCACTCACTGGCTGCTTCTACAAAATGGTACTAGAGATTGCACATGTCTGGAATTTATATGTGCATGCACAGCCTCGTATGCTTCTTAAAGACATAGCACACACAGGTTACACTCTGATCTACATCCTCCCTCTTTGAGAAATAGATAATAGAATTTGTCATGAGATTATTTAGCATGTTGAAATCACAGATAATCTAAAGACATGCATTATACAATACTAAGCACACACACACACACACACACACACACACACACACACACACACACACACACACACACACACACACACACACGCACACACACACACACACACATACACACACGCGCACACACACACACACACACACACACACACACACATATATATATATATATATATATATATATATATATATATATATATATATATGGGTCTACCTGAAAACACTGAACGCTGACAATGAGATAACTGACACCGGAAGATCGACAACGGAGATGACCGACGATTGAAAATCCTGATGCTGAGAACACCATGTTAAGGTAAGTGTGTGATAATGACGGACGTTAGGGTCAGGGTGTGGGTAAGGTAAGTGTGCGATAGTGACAGCCGTTAAGGTTAGGGGTGGGTTAAGTGAGTTAGGGTTAGGGTGCGGGTAAGGTAAGTGTGCGATAGTGACAGACTTTAGGGCTAGGGGCGGGTTAAGTGAGTTAGGGTTAGGGCACGGGTTAGGTGACTGTGCGATAGTGAGAGACCTTAGGGTTAGGGTTTGGGTTAAGGTTAGTGCATAGATAGTTGTGTATGTAAGGTTTAGTGTAGGTTTGTAAGGTTTTTGGTGTGCTTGTGTTGTGTGTGTGTTTTACGGAAAATGTATTTGTTTTGTTTTGTTGATTGCCGGGATTGTGGTTTGTCGGGCATGTGAAGTTTCGTGTTTTTGAACTTTTGGTTTTGTGATGTCAGTTATCTCGTTGTCGGTGTTTTTGCATGTCGGTGTTTTCAGGTAGACCTATATATATATATATATATATATATACATATATATATATATATATATATATATATATATATATATATATATCTATAAATAATCAAGTCCGTGTTGCTGTGTATTTCACACTAGGCTTAGTAACTCGTCCATATCATGTGACATAAAATTGGGAATCAGATTTAGCAACTGGGACAGCAAAATGGTTGACCTGTGTAATGTTTGAATTACTTTCTGGAACAGAATCAGACTTTTGAACGTACTTGTCTGGAAACAATGTCTGACTCAATAGTTTGCATCACAGATGCAATATTGTGATTGCAATGATGGTAATTCTGGTACAGGAAGAAGATGTCTGCAATTCTTCCTATAGTCCACACCCTCAGAGCTTACCAAACAGGATCTCTACTTGGCACAGATGCCTGTAATCTGCCCTATTTGATCAAAACCTTTCGTTGTCTAAATTCGTACCATCCCTCCTTCCCTCAATGAATGAAGTAATCTGCTCGATCTGTCGTAACTATATTTCTGGATATTACGCTTCTTCAACAATTGAGCCTTGATGGTTTTACTGTTCTTAATGTTAGGCTATAACAAACTTGATGAAATAGGTTGCATAGTTCTAATTTGTCTGGAAAGTGGTCTTTGAGCAGGTGAGCCAAGAATATTGTCACGAGGTATGTTTCTGAGATTAAGTAAATTCAAGAATACATTGGTATTGTCACACTTTGACTTTTCAAGTAATTGCTTTGCACTTTGTACTGCTTGTTCAGCTAGCACATTGGATTGAGGATATTCAGGACTACTAGTGACATGTACAAAGTCCCATTCTCTTGCAAATTTCTGAAACAACTGGCTAGTAAATTGAGTATCATTGTCGGAATAAAGTTTGTGTGGACTACCATGAACTGAGAAATGACGTTTCAACTTAGTGATAACAGCTATTGAGGTGAAGTTTGGTAGCAGGTCAATCTCAGACCAAGCTGAGTAAGAGTCTACCAAAACCAAGTAGTGTTGTTTGTTTCACTCAAAGATATCATTTGCTACAGTAGAACAAGGTAATTCAGGTATTGGATTAAGCTGAAGTAGTTCTCTTTGCAAATGCACTATGGTACTATTACACTTTGAACAAGAAGAAATAACTCTATCAATGTCTTTTGATAGTGAAGGCCAAAATACTAGTTCTCTTGCCCTTCTCTTTGTGGCTAATAAAGCTAATAAACCTGGGTGACCACAATGCAAAATCTGAATATATTCTTGCTGTAAGGAATCAGGAACAACAATTTTAGGACCTTTGAAAATAATGCCATCTTCCATCAGCAATTCATCTCTGTAACAAAAATACAATTGCACCTCAGGTGATATACTAGATTGTTTTGATGGCATCTGACATTGATGTAGTGATTAGGCTTTTGTAAAATTGAATCAGTCATAGTGGGATTTTTTCATATTCATAGGTTCATACTAGGCTATTTGCCCTTGCGAGCCATTGGAAGCCTAGATAATTATCCCTTGTGAGACTCAAACCCTGCACCTTGTGTTTGTAAGGCAAACAACTTAACCAGTAGGCCATCCTTTCCCAACTCATCAAGTCTAGTGGTGGAAAATTTACACATTAACATTACATCAAAGTCAAAAGTTTCAGCATCAAGCTGTTCTGTTGTACTTCTTGGTGATTCGGATAAGGTATCAGACAGACAGAGCAATTTACCTTTAGTGTACACCATTTTGAAATAGTACTTTTACAATTTGAGCATCGTTCTTTGTAATCTCGCTGGAGTGGAATGCATGGGCTTCTTTAGAATGGTAACTACAGGCTGATGATCAGTTTCAATCTGGATAGCTCTATCATAAACATAATCGTGAAACCTGGAACATGCGAAAACTATTGCCAAAAGCTCTTTTTCAATTTGTGCTTAATGCATCTCAGTTTGATTAAGTGTCCTAGATGCACAGGCTACTGGTCTGCTCTCTTGGAGAATAACTGCACCAAAACCACAATTTGAAGCATCACAGGAAACAATAACTGGTTTATTCACATTACAGTATCTTAACATAGGTGGAGTGGCAATTTTCTGCTTAAGGTCATCAAACAACCATGGCCATACAACATTTTTGTATGTTAGCTCTCTCAAAGGTGCTGTCAACTCACTGAAGTCTGGTATAAACTTGCTTAAATAATTGACCATGCCCAGAAAACGCTGTAAACCTTGCATATTATCTGGTGCTGACATCTCTAAAATAGCTGTTTGGTTGGGTCAGCTCTTAAACCTGTACTTGTAAACAAATGTCCTACGTAGTTCACTTCTGGAAGTCTGAATCTGCACTTCAAAGGATTGAGCTTCAGGTTTACTACATGTGCTTTGTCTAGGACTTTCTTGAGGTTTCAGTCATGCTCTGCTTTGCCTCCAACTAATAGACTGTCTACTATTATGGCACAAGGATAACCGGAAGAAATCTATTCCACTGCACTCTGAAAGACTTCACTTGCAAAACTGATTTCAAATGTTATCCTTAAGAATCTGTATCTGCCAGAGTGCAAATTAGTTAGAAATGAGGATTTATGATCAAGCATCACTTGCCAAAATGAACTCTTTGCATCCAAAACAGAAAATACAATGGCATTCGGTATTAGAGGTGTAACTTCCTCAACTGTGTGCATTGAATGACATGGCCTTTTTAATGCTTTGTTTAAATCTCTAGGATCAATGCATATTTTGATTTCTTCTGAACCTTTCTCATGAGCAGCTACCATAGACGGTACCCATTCAGTTTGTTCTGTGACTGGACAAATCACACTTTGCTGCACCATCTTATCCAACAAAGGTTTGACTTTATTTTGCATCGCTATTGGAACTCTTCTTGCTGGTCTGACTACTGGAGTGGCCTCGAGATCTAACTTCATAGAATATACAACTGGAGTTTTGCCCAATTTGTCATCGAAAACATCAACATACTCTGAGAAAATGACTTTGGAAAAACCTGAACTTGGAACTGCACTCACATGATGAACTTCTTTAGCAAAATACAGCAGATTCATTCTCACAATGTCTTTGAGACCTAGTAAAGATTGCACTGATCATCAGACTATGTAGAATAATAAGTTGTAACAGTTCTCAGCTAAATAACATGAAAGTGTTACTGAACCTTCGGTTTGAATTTCTTCACCTCCATACGCAACAAGTCTCGCAATGCTGGTCACATTGAATTGTTCATCACTTTTAAAATGTGTCTGCTAATATAACATTACACTTTAGCCCAGTGTCTACTTTGAGCTCTGTGGATTTTCTATTGATCCAAACCATACAAAACACTTCACTCCTTGTTAATAAGTTTACTGTATCAACTCTTTCTCCAAGTACTGATACACCATCCATGTAGAAAGCTGACTGTTTCGGCTCTGTTTGATCAACTTGCTTTTTTGTGTGATCTTTCTTTACAATTGAGTGAGGCTTACTTCATTTGCAAAACTTTTGGAAATGGTTCCACTTTTTACACTTGTGGCCTTGCTAAACACTTCTCTTTTTTAGACTCAAGATTTGCATCACAATTGCGACACTTAACAATAAAGCTAGACTTGGGTTTTGCTGATTCACGTTTGTGTTGAAGTGAGCTGGCAGTGGAACTTGCACTTTTTCTGGAACGCTCTGGAAAGCTTTGTGCCTTCTTTGAAAACCTTGTGGCTGCCCCTTGCTTAGGCCTGTTTCTGTTTGCCACATACCGCATACTATCCTGCTGAAACAATGCTTTTATCACTCACAAACATGTTCATATGCCTTTCTGTCACATCATGGATCTTGCATATCTCTATTGCTTTGCTTAATGTCAAATCACTGTCACGAAGTAGAATCCTTCTCACTGAAGCACTATTAATACCATATACAAGTCTGTCTTTTATCAGCTCATCTTTCAAATCACCAAACTGACATGTTTTAGCTTTGTTTCTCAAGTCGGTAATATAAGCTGCAAATGTTTCCCCTGGTACTGATTTCTAGTGTAAAACAAATGCCTCTCTAATGAAATGTTCATCTGGGGGTTGCACATCTCTCTGAACTTACGCTTCAAACACCTGGAGTCTTCCCTTGATTCAGCTTGCACAACAATATGGCGATCTGCACCTTCACCTTCATATACTGCTGGTGCATATACAAATGAACGTTCCCTTTCTGTGGCCTCCAATCCTGCTAGATTTAGCAAAATAAATGCCTTGGCGTGTGCCTCTTTATCTGCTATAAGCTGCTTGTATGAAAATAGTGTACTCTTCCTCAAATGTTCTTCAGTTCTCTGCAATATTCTGATCAAACACAAGTGGTTGAGGTTTTCAAAATCCGTGTGCCATATTAACACATACTAGCGAAGGGTCTTGTGAATATGCACGCACATACACACACACACACACACACACACACACACACACACACACACACACACACACACACACACACGCACACACGCGCACACACACACACACACACACACACACACACACACACATATATATATATATATATATATATATATATATATATATATATATATATATATATATATATGGGTCTACGTGAAAACACCGAACGCTGACAACAAGATAACTGACACCGGAAGATCGACAACGGAGATGACCAACGATTGAAAATCCTGATGCTGAGAACACTATGTTAAGGTAAGTGTGTGATAATGACGGACATTAGGGTCAGGGTGTGGGTAAGGTAAGTGTGCGATAGTGACAGCCGTTAAGGTTAGTGGTGGGTTAAGTGAGTTAGGGTTAGGGTGCGGGTAAGGTAAATGTGCGATAGTGACAGACTTTAGGGTTAGGGGCGGGTTAAGTGAGTTAGGGTTAGGGCACGGGTTAGGTGAGTGTGCGATAGTGAGAGACCTTAGGGTTAGGGTTTGGGTTAAGGTTAGTGTATAGATAGTTGTGTATGTAAGGTTTAGTGTAGGTTTGTAAGGTTTTTGGTGTGCTTGTGTTGTGTGTGTGTTTTACGGAAAATGTATTTGTTTTGTTTTGTTGATTGCCGGGATTGTGGTTTGTCGGGCATGTGAAGTTTCGTGTTTTTGAACTTTTGGTTTTGTGATGTCAGTTATCTCGTTGTCGGTGTTTTTGCATGTCGGTGTTTTCAGGTAGACCTATATATATATATATATATATATACATATATATATATATATATATATATATATATATATATATATCTATAAATAATCAAGTCCGTGTTGCTGTGTATTTCACACTAGGCTTAGTAACTCGTCCATATCATGTGACATAAAATTGGGAATCAGATTTAGCAACTGGGACAGCAAAATGGTTGACCTGTGTAATGTTTGAATTACTTTCTGGAACAGAATCAGACTTTTGAACGTACTTGTCTGGAAACAATGTCTGACTCAATAGTTTGCATCACAGATGCAATATTGTGATTGCAATGATGGTAATTCTGGTACAGGAAGAAGATGTCTGCAATTCTTCCTATAGTCCACACCCTCAGAGCTTACCAAACAGGATCTCTACTTGGCACAGATGCCTGTAATCTGCCCTATTTGATCAAAACCTTCGTTGTCTAAATTCGTACCATCCCTCCTTCCCTCAATGAATGAAGTAATCTGCTCGATCTGTCGTAACTATATTTCTGGATATTACGCTTCTTCAACAATTGAGCCTTGATGGTTTTACTGTTCTTAATGTTAGGCTATAACAAACTTGATGAAATAGGTTGCATAGTTCTAATTTGTCTGGAAAGTGGTCTTTGAGCAGGTGAGCCAAGAATATTGTCACGAGGTATGTTTCTGAGATTAAGTAAATTCAAGAATACATTGGTATTGTCACACTTTGACTTTTCAAGTAATTGCTTTGCACTTTGTACTGCTTGTTCAGCTAGCACATTGGATTGAGGATATTCAGGACTACTAGTGACATGTACAAAGTCCCATTCTCTTGCAAATTTCTGAAACAACTGGCTAGTAAATTGAGTATCATTGTCGGAATAAAGTTTGTGTGGACTACCATGAACTGAGAAATGACGTTTCAACTTAGTGATAACAGCTATTGAGGTGAAGTTTGGTAGCAGGTCAATCTCAGACCAAGCTGAGTAAGAGTCTACCAAAACCAAGTAGTGTTGTTTGTTTCACTCAAAGATATCATTTGCTACAGTAGAACAAGGTAATTCAGGTATTGGATTAAGCTGAAGTAGTTCTCTTTGCAAATGCACTATGGTACTATTACACTTTGAACAAGAAGAAATAACTCTATCAATGTCTTTTTGATAGTGAAGGCCAAAATACTAGTTCTCTTGCCCTTCTCTTTGTGGCTAATAAAGCTAATAAACCTGGGTGACCACAATGCAAAATCTGAATATATTCTTGCTGTAAGGAATCAGGAACAACAATTTTAGGACCTTTGAAAATAATGCCATCTTCCATCAGCAATTCATCTCTGTAACAAAAATACAATTGCACCTCAGGTGATATACTAGATTGTTTTGATGGCATCTGACATTGATGTAGTGATTAGGCTTTTGTAAAATTGAATCAGTCATAGTGGGATTTTTTCATATTCATAGGTTCATACTAGGCTATTTGCCCTTGCGAGCCATTGGAAGCCTAGATAATTATCCCTTGTGAGACTCAAACCCTGCACCTTGTGTTTGTAAGGCAAACAACTTAACCAGTAGGCCATCCTTTCCCAACTCATCAAGTCTAGTGGTGGAAAATTTACACATTAACATTACATCAAAGTCAAAAGTTTCAGCATCAAGCTGTTCTGTTGTACTTCTTGGTGATTCGGATAAGGTATCAGACAGACAGAGCAATTTACCTTTAGTGTACACCATTTTGAAATAGTACTTTTACAATTTGAGCATCGTTCTTTGTAATCTCGCTGGAGTGGAATGCATGGGCTTCTTTAGAATGGTAACTACAGGCTGATGATCAGTTTCAATCTGGATAGCTCTATCATAAACATAATCGTGAAACCTGGAACATGCGAAAACTATTGCCAAAAGCTCTTTTTCAATTTGTGCTTAATGCATCTCAGTTTGATTAAGTGTCCTAGATGCACAGGCTACTGGTCTGCTCTCTTGGAGAATAACTGCACCAAAACCACAATTTGAAGCATCACAGGAAACAATAACTGGTTTATTCACATTACAGTATCTTAACATAGGTGGAGTGGCAATTTTCTGCTTAAGGTCATCAAACAACCATGGCCATACAACATTTTTGTATGTTAGCTCTCTCAAAGGTGCTGTCAACTCACTGAAGTCTGGTATAAACTTGCTTAAATAATTGACCATGCCCAGAAAACGCTGTAAACCTTGCATATTATCTGGTGCTGACATCTCTAAAATAGCTGTTTGGTTGGGTCAGCTCTTAAACCTGTACTTGTAAACAAATGTCCTACGTAGTTCACTTCTGGAAGTCTGAATCTGCACTTCAAAGGATTGAGCTTCAGGTTTACTACATGTGCTTTGTCTAGGACTTTCTTGAGGTTTCAGTCATGCTCTGCTTTGCCTCCAACTAATAGACTGTCTACTATTATGGCACAAGGATAACCGGAAGAAATCTATTCCACTGCACTCTGAAAGACTTCACTTGCAAAACTGATTTCAAATGTTATCCTTAAGAATCTGTATCTGCCAGAGTGCAAATTAGTTAGAAATGAGGATTTATGATCAAGCATCACTTGCCAAAATGAACTCTTTGCATCCAAAACAGAAAATACAATGGCATTCGGTATTAGAGGTGTAACTTCCTCAACTGTGTGCATTGAATGACATGGCCTTTTAATGCTTTGTTTAAATCTCTAGGATCAATGCATATTTTGATTTCTTCTGAACCTTTCTCATGAGCAGCTACCATAGACGGTACCCATTCAGTTTGTTCTGTGACTGGACAAATCACACTTTGCTGCACCATCTTATCCAACAAAGGTTTGACTTTATTTTGCATCGCTATTGGAACTCTTCTTGCTGGTCTGACTACTGGAGTGGCCTCGAGATCTAACTTCATAGAATATACAACTGGAGTTTTGCCCAATTTGTCATCGAAAACATCAACATACTCTGAGAAAATGACTTTGGAAAAACCTGAACTTGGAACTGCACTCACATGATGAACTTCTTTAGCAAAATACAGCAGATTCATTCTCACAATGTCTTTGAGACCTAGTAAAGATTGCACTGATCATCAGACTATGTAGAATAATAAGTTGTAACAGTTCTCAGCTAAATAACATGAAAGTGTTACTGAACCTTCGGTTTGAATTTCTTCACCTCCATACGCAACAAGTCTCGCAATGCTGGTCACATTGAATTGTTCATCACTTTTAAAAATGTGTCTGCTAATATAACATTACACTTTAGCCCAGTGTCTACTTTGAGCTCTGTGGATTTTCTATTGATCCAAACCATACAAAACACTTCACTCCTTGTTAATAAGTTTACTGTATCAACTCTTTCTCCAAGTACTGATACACCATCCATGTAGAAAGCTGACTGTTTCGGCTCTGTTTGATCAACTTGCTTTTTTGTGTGATCTTTCTTTACAATTGAGTGAGGCTTACTTCATTTGCAAAACTTTTGGAAATGGTTCCACTTTTTACACTTGTGGCCTTGCTAAACACTTCTCTTTTTTAGACTCAAGATTTGCATCACAATTGCGACACTTAACAATAAAGCTAGACTTGGGTTTTGCTGATTCACGTTTGTGTTGAAGTGAGCTGGCAGTGGAACTTGCACTTTTTCTGGAACGCTCTGGAAAGCTTTGTGCCTTCTTTGAAAACCTTGTGGCTGCCTTGCTTAGGCCTGTTTCTGTTTGCCACATACCGCATACTATCCTGCTGAAACAATGCTTTTATCACTCACAAACATGTTCATATGCCTTTCTGTCACATCATGGATCTTGCATATCTCTATTGCTTTGCTTAATGTCAAATCACTGTCACGAAGTAGAATCCTTCTCACTGAAGCACTATTAATACCATATACAAGTCTGTCTTTTATCAGCTCATCTTTCAAATCACCAAACTGACATGTTTTAGCTTTGTTTCTCAAGTCGGTAATATAAGCTGCAAATGTTTCCCCTGGTACTGATTTCTAGTGTAAAACAAATGCCTCTCTAATGAAATGTTCATCTGGGGTTGCACATCTCTCTGAACTTACGCTTCAAACACCTGGAGTCTTCCCTTGATTCAGCTTGCACAACAATATGGCGATCTGCACCTTCACCTTCATATACTGCTGGTGCATATACAAATGAACGCGTTCCTTTCTGTGGCCTCCAATCCTGCTAGATTTAGCAAAATAAATGCCTTGGCGTGTGCCTCTTTATCTGCTATAAGCTGCTTGTATGAAAATAGTGTACTCTTCCTCAAATGTTCTTCAGTTCTCTGCAATATTCTGATCAAACACAAGTGGTTGAGGTTTTCAAAATCCGTGTGCCATATTAACACATACTAGCGAAGGGTCTTGTGAATATGCACGCACATACACACACACACACACACACACACACACACACACACACACACACACACACACACACACACACACGCGCACACACACACACACGCGCACACACACACACAGACACACACACACACACACACACACACATATATATATATATATATATATATATATATATATATATATATATATATGGGTCTACGTGAAAACACCGAACGCTGACAACAAGATAACTGACACCGGAAGATCGACAACGGAGATGACCAACGATTGAAAATCCTGATGCTGAGAACACTATGTTAAGGTAAGTGTGTGATAATGACGGACATTAGGGTCAGGGTGTGGGTAAGGTAAGTGTGCGATAGTGACAGCCGTTAAGGTTAGTGGTGGGTTAAGTGAGTTAGGGTTAGGGTGCGGGTAAGGTAAATGTGCGATAGTGACAGACTTTAGGGTTAGGGGCGGGTTAAGTGAGTTAGGGTTAGGGCACGGGTTAGGTGAGTGTGCGATAGTGAGAGACCTTAGGGTTAGGGTTTGGGTTAAGGTTAGTGTATAGATAGTTGTGTATGTAAGGTTTAGTGTAGGTTTGTAAGGTTTTTGGTGTGCTTGTGTTGTGTGTGTGTTTTACGGAAAATGTATTTGTTTTGTTTTGTTGATTGCCGGGATTGTGGTTTGTCGGGCATGTGAAGTTTCGTGTTTTTGAACTTTTGGTTTTGTGATGTCAGTTATCTCGTTGTCGGTGTTTTTGCATGTCAGTGTTTTCAGGTAGACCCATATATATATATCTATATATATATATATATATATATATATATATATATATATATATATATATATAAATAATCAAGTCCGTGTTGCTGTGTATTTCACACTAGGCTTAGTAACTCGTCCATATCGTGTGACATAAAATTGGGAATCAGATTTAGCAACTGGGACAGCAAAATGGTTGACCTGTGGAAAGTTTGAATTACTTTCTGGAACAGAATCAGACTTTTGAACGTACTTGTCTGGAAACAATGTCTGACTCAATAGTTTGCATTACAGATGCAATATTGTGATTGCAATGATGATAATTCTGGTACAGGAAGAAGATGTCTGCAATTCTTCCTAAACTCCACACCCTCAGAGCTTACCAAACAGGATCTCTACTTGGCACAGATGCCTGTAATCTGCCCTATTTGATCAAAACCTTTCGTTGTCTAAATTCGTACCATCCCTCCTTCCCTCAATGAATGAAGTAATCTGCTCGATCTGTCGTAACTATATTTCTGGATATTACTCTTCTTCAACAATTGAGCCTTGATGGTTTTACTGTTCTTAATGTTAGGCTATAATAAACTTGATGAAATAGGTTGCATAGTTCTAATTTGTCTGGAAAGTAGTCTTTGAGCAGGTGAGCCAAGAATATCGTCACGAGGTATGTTTCTGAGATTAAGTAAATTCAAGAATACATTGGTATTGTCACACTTTGACTTTTCAAGTAATTGCTTTGCACTTTGTACTGCTTGTTCAGCTAGCACATTGGATTGAGGATATTCAGGACTACTAGTGACATGTACAAAGTCCCATTCTCTTGCAAATTTCTGAAACAACTGGCTAGTAAATTGAGTATCATTGTCGGAATAAAGTTTGTGTGGACTACCATGAACTGAGAAATGACGTTTCAACTTAGTGATAACAGCTATTGAGGTGAAGTTTGGTAGCAGGTCAATCTCAGATCAAGCTGAGTAAGAGTCTACCAAAACCAAGTAGTGTTGTTTGTTTCACTCAAAGATATCATTTGCTACAGTAGACCAAGGTAATTCAGGTATTGGATTAAGCTGAAGTAGTTCTCTTTGCAAATGCACTATGGTACTATTACACTTTGAACAAGAAGAAATAACTCTATCAATGTCTTTTGATAGTGAAGGCCAAAATACTAGTTCTCTTGCCCTTCTCTTTGTGGCTAATAAAGCTAATAAACCTGGGTGACCACAATGCAAAATCTGAATATATTCTTGCTGTAAGGAAGCAGGAACAACAATTTTAGGACCTTTGAAAATAATGCCATCTTCCATCAGCAATTCATCTCTGTAACAAAAATACAATTGCACCTCAGGTGATATACTAGATTGTTTTGATGGCATCTGACATTGATGTAGTGATTAGGCTTTTGTAAAATTGAATCAGTCATAGTGGGAATTTTTCATATTCATAGGTTCATACTAGGCTAATTGCCCTTGCGAGCCATTGGAAGCCTAGACAATTATCCCTTGTGAGACTCAAACCCTGCACCTTGTGTTTGTAAGGCAAACACCTTAACCAGTAGGCCATCCTTTCCCAACTCATCAAGTCTAGTGGTGGAAAATTTACACATAAACATTACATCAAAGTCAAAAGTTTCAGCATCAAGCTGTTCTGTTGTACTTCTTGGTGATTCGGATAAGGTATCAGACAGACAGAGCAATTTACCTTTAGTGTACACCATTTTGAAATAGTACTTTTACAATTTGAGCATCGTTCTTTGTAATCTCGCTGGAGTGGAATGCATGGGCTTCTTTAGAATGGTAACTACAGGCTGATGATCAGTTTCAATCTGGATAGCTCTACCATAAACATAATCGTGAAACCTGGAACATGCGAAAACTATTGCCAAAAGCTCTTTTTCAATTTGTGCTTAATGCATCTCAGTTTGATTAAGTGTCCTAGATGCACAGGCTACTGGTCTGCTCTCTTGGAGAATAACTGCACCAAGACCACAATTTGAAGCATCACAGGAAACAATAACTGGTTTATTCACATTACAGTATCTTAACATAGGTGGAGTGGCAATTTTCTGCTTAAGGTCATCAAACAACCATGGCCATACAACATTTTTGTATGTTAGCTCTCTCAAAGGTGCTGTCAACTCACTGAAGTCTGGTATAAACTTGCTTAAATAATTGACCATGCCCAGAAAACGCTGTAAACCTTGCATATTATCTGGTGCTGACATCTCTAAAATAGCTGTTTGGTTGGGTCAGCTCTTAAACCTGTACTTGTAAACAAATGTCCTACGTAGTTCACTTCTGGAAGTCTGAATCTGCACTTCAAAGGATTGAGCTTCAGGTTTACTACATGTGCTTTGTCTAGGACTTTCTTGAGGTTTCAGTCATGCTCTGCTTTGCCTCCAACTAATAGACTGTCTACTATTATGGCACAAGGATAACCGGAAGAAATCTATTCCACTGCACTCTGAAAGACTTCACTTGCAAAATTGATTTCAAATGGCATACTTAAGAATCTGTATCTGCCAAACAGAGTGCAAATTAGTTAGAAATGAGGATTTATGCTCAAGCATCACTTGCCAAAATGAACTCTTTGCATCCAAAACAGAAAATACAATGGCATTCGGTATTAGAGGTGTAACTTCCTCAACTGTGTGCATTGAATGACATGGCCTTTTTAATGCTTTGTTTAAATCTCTAGGATCAATGCATATTTTGATTTCTTCTGAACCTTTCTCATGAGCAGCTACCATAGACGGTACCCATTCAGTTTGTTCTGTGACTGGACAAATCACACTTTGCTGCACCATCTTATCCAACTAAGGTCTGACTTTATTTTGCATCGCTATTGGAACTCTTCTTGATGGTCTGACTACTGGAGTGGCCTCGAGATCTAACTTCATAGAATATACAACTGGAATTTTGCCCAATTTGTTATCGAAAACATCAACATACTCTGAGAAAATGGCTTTGGAAAAACCTGAACTTGGAACAGCACTCACATGATGAACTTCTTTAGCAAAATACAGCAGATTCATTCTCACACTGTCTTTGAGACCTAGTAAAGTTTGCACTGATCATCAGACTATGTAGAATAATAAGTTGTAACAGTTCTCAGCTAAATAACATGAAAGTGTTACTGAACCTTTGGTTTGAATTTCTTCACCTCCATACGCAACAAGTCTCGCACTGCTGGTCACATTGAATTGTTCATCACTTTTAAAAATGTGTCTGCTAATATAACATTACACTTTAGCCCAGTGTCTACTTTGAGCTCTGTGGATTTTCTATTGATCCAAACCATACAAAACACTTCACTCCTTGTTAATAAGTTTACTGTATCAACTCTTTCTCCAAGTACTGATATACTATCCATTTAGAAAGCTGACTGTTTCGGCTCTATTTGATCAACTTGCTTTTTTGTGTGATCTTTCTTTACAATTGAGTGAGGCTTACTTCATTTGCAAAACTTTTGGAAATGGTTCCACTTTTTACACTTGTGGCCTTGCTAAACACTTCTCTTTTTTAGACTCAAGATTTGCATCACAATTGCGACACTTAACAATAAAGCTAGACTTGGGTTTTGCTGATTCACGTTTGTGTTGTAGTGAGCTGGCAGTGGAACTTGCACTTTTTCTGGAACGCTCTAGAAAGCTTTGTGCCTTCTTTGAAAACCTTGTGGCTGCCCCTTGCTTAGGCCTGTTTCTGTTTGCCACATACCGCATACTATCCTGCTGAAACAATGCTTTTATCACTCACAAACATGTTCATATGCCTTTCTGTCACATCATGGATCTTGCATATCTCTATTGCTTTGCTTAATGTCAAATCACTGTCACAAAGTAGAATCTTTCTCACTGAAGCACTATTAATACCATATACAAGTTTGTCTTTTATCAGCTCATCTTTCAAATCACCAAACTGACATGTTTTAGCTTTGTTTCTCAAGTCGGTAATATAAGCTGCAAATGTTTCCCCTGGTACTGATTTCTAGTGTAAAACAAATGCCTCTCTAATGAAATGTTCATCTGGGGGTTGCACATCTCTCTGAACTTACGCTTCAAACACCTGGAGTCTTCCCTTGATTCAGCTTGCACAACAATATGGTGATCTGCACCTTCACCTTCATATACTGCTGGTGCATATACAAATGAACGTTCCCTTTCTGTGACCTCCAATCCTGCTAGATTTAGCAAAATAAATGCCTTGGTGTGTGCCTCTTTATCTGCTATAAGCTGCTTGTATGAAAATAGTGTACTCTTCCTCAAATGTTCTTCAGTTCTCTGCAATATTCTGATCAAACACAAGTGGTTGAGGTTTTCAAAATCCGTGTGCCATATTAACACATACTAGCGAAGGGTCTTGTGAATATGCACGCACATACACACACACACACACACACACACACACACACACACACACACACACACACACACACACACACACGCACACACACACCCGCACACACGCACACACACACACACACACACACACACACACATGCATTAGTAATTGGCATAAACACAGTTTGTTCAATGCTTTTGTGCTCTGTAATTATACTTTCTCTCTTTGAGCTTTACAGAACTGTGCGAATGAACAACCTTGTAGTACTTGCAAATAGCCGGACTTTCCGAACTAAACTTCTCTGACTTCTCGATGTTTTATTACACTTTGCGAAATAGCTTTTCAGATTTCCCAATGCCTTACTGTACTTTGCAAAATATATTTTTTTTAATTTCTCGATGCTTTATTGTACTTTGCAAAATAGTTTTTTAGAATTCTCGATACTTTACTGTGCTTTGCAAAATAGCTTTTTCAGGCTATCAATGCTTTACGAAGCTTTGCGGAATTGCTTTTCAAACTTTTTCATGCTTTACAGAGCTTTGTGGAATAATCTCTGAGACTATGCTTTATAAAATCTTCGACTGGAAAATTCAAAAATGCTAAGTTACTGATTTTCGATATTGGTAAAGGCAAAATTGCTAAACTCATTTATCATCACTCGCTATGCTTGCAGAATTGGTAAAGGCAGAAATGCTAAATTAGTCATTTGGAACTTTATTGACAAAGGCAGGAATACTACAGTCATGTGTCATCACCTGGCAAAGTCATCACTCTAAGAACATTTGAGAACTTTTTGATGCAACTGCGCAATTCACAAGCACTGTAATACTCTTGTAATCTTTTGTGAGAAACACCTTTCATCAATGCAAGAAATGTATCAAGCAACTGTACAGTGCGAATAAATCGAACTTCTGTTGCCCAAATTCAATACCTTTTGAAGTATTTGCACTCTGCAAATGACTACATGCAATACACTGAAATGTCTCCAAAATGGCGGTACCTTGTTAGGCAACTCTTTACAGTACAAGAAGAACTCTGTAATGGTGGCACTTTGCGAATAGACACACCCACCACCAGAACTTTTCTTCAAATAACCATGCTTTGACTGGATTACATGAAACAGTTGCACTTTGCACACAGTGAACTCTTTGAAATACATGCACAGTAATAAGCACACACTTCAAGCACTTTCACACATTCTGAGATTCTTTGAATAACTTGAATTATGCCCTTAATACAATACAAAGTCATAGTTATGCCCAAATACAGCACTTTGCTCAAACACAAGCAGTCACTTTGTTTTATTTTTGCTTACTGTACAATTTTCCCTTTCTTGTTATATTCGTTTTGCTCGTTTACCCCTTTTTTATGCCCAACATACTTTCTTTGTGCTTGTTTTACTCTACACATGCCCAGTTCTGCCTTAAACATACTCATTCTGCCTTAAACATGCTCATTTTGGCTTAAATATACTCGTTTGGCCTTAAACATGCTCATTTTGACTTTAACATTCTCGTTTTGCCTTAAACATGCTCGTTTTGTACTTTAAATTTAATTGTCTTGTCAGATACTTTTATCTTAAACAAGTCTTTGTGGGTTCTGTTTAAGCAGCTTTATTCTATGCAAACACATTACTGTAGAGGCTATTGACTATGACTAAGTAACTTGTATACAAACTAACTATGATGATCATACATACTCACTCATTGGCTGCTTCTACAAAATGGCACTAGGGATTGTGTGTGTCTGGAATTTTTACATGCACGCACAGCCTTGCATGCTTCTTAAAGACATAGCACACACACACACGTTACACTTTGATCTACACCCAATTTGGGGCACAAAGATGGAGTGTAGAGGAGTCCAGAATATTCACTGGGCTCCTTGTAAAGCACAGCAGTAGGCTATTGCAGGGGGACTATACTGGGTCTCAATATAAACCAGAGGCTTGCAATAGTTTTGCCAAGGCTGTCTCTAGTGCGACTCGCATTCCATGCACTGGAGAGCAATGCAAGCACCACTACAATAACCTGAAAAGGTGCAAGCAGGTACAACTCAACCAGTGGCTGGATGAGTTTAAGACTGCTTAAATTCCACAGTTGTGTAAATACAGAGATAAAAATACTTTAAATTATAGTCAAAGTTGGAGACAAGCAAGACTGGTACACCTAATGTTCTTTTTTATTTTCTCTCCTCCTTATTTTGCAACTGCCCAGGGGATTGCAGTGAACAGGGAAGCCTATGCTGAAAGAAAAACTAAGTGAAGCAAGGGGTATGTATGCGGCAAAAAAAAGAAGTTATGTACCTACCATAACGTTCCATGTTAGTTGTCTTCATCTCGCCTTCTTTCTTGCTTGTTGGGATCAGAGCTGACCCTCGGCTCTGACTCGGCTATCTTCAATAGCTCGAGAGCTGTTTACTGGCTTGAGGCTACCCCTTATCCCATGATGCCTAGCGCTAGCTACCCAGATCTCATTTGTAATAGCTAACCCCAGACATAGCAAGAATAACCTGACCAAACTAAAAGGTTGGGCATACCTGTCATACTCTCCAAGTCAGTAGAAGAAACAAACCAGAGAATACTCAGCCGGTGAAGCCTAAACTCCTCTTGGTCCAACAGGACAGGGGGATGGAGGGGGAGAATGCAAGAAAGAAGGCGAGATGAATACAACTAACATGAAACATTATGGTAGGTACATAACTTCTTTATGTTAAGTTGTCTATCTCGCCTTTGTTTCTTGCTTGTTGGGACAGCGTCCCTAGCACCTACGATCCTGGGTGGCTCATTGGAACAGACACTTCAGAACAGTGGAACCAAAGTTAGCTCTATTCCTGGAGACCATGTCTAACTTGAAATGAGAAATAAAGGTATGAGGATTTGCCCATGTGGCAGCGGCACAAATAGAGTCCATGGGCAACCTAGACTGGAAGGCTACGGAAGTGGCCAAAGCCCTAGCAGAATGACCTTTTGGTTTGGTAGACAATTCTTTGTTTCTTAGTTGACAGATGAAGGTAATAATGTGCGACAACCACCTGGACAGGGTCACTTTGGAAACTGGAAGACCCTGTTTGCCCCTAGCATAGGAAAGGAAAAGTTGGCCCGACTTCCTTATATCCTTCGTTCTATGCAGGTAAAAACGCAATTGTCTATGAACATCCAAAAGGTGTAACTTGTATTCTGCCTTGTTGGTGTAGTTAGGGAAAAACACTGGAAGGTCTATGGATTGGTTTAGATTATTTTCTGAGCAGACTTTAGGAAGGAAGGAGGGATTAGTTCTCAGAGCAACCCTGTCCTTGTGAAAAACTAAGTACGGAGAACGAACGCCTAGTGCTTGAAGTTCTGAGACACATCTGGCTGAGGTAATAGCTACCAGAAAGAGAGTTTTCCAAGATAGAAACTTAAGGGAGCAGGATGCTGCCAGTTCAAAGGGGGGCATAATCAAGGAGGTTAGTACCAAATTAAGGTCCCAAGGAGGAGGTGGATCTCTCAATGGGGGCCTAAGGAGAGTAGTCCCTCTGAGAAAAGCTTTACACAGCTTATGAGACATAATATTTCGATTAGGAAAAACCAACATGATAGTTAGAGATGGCTGTTAGTTGAACCCTGATTGTGGCAGAAGTGGACCCAGAGTGAAAAAGTTCTGTTAGGAACTCCAAGATCTCGTGAACTGGAGCTGAAAAGGGATCTATGTTCCTAGCCTCTGCCCAATAAGAGAAACATTTCCATTTGCTAGCATACATCTTCCTAGTAGTCTATTTGTGAGAGGAGACAATAATTTCACGCACAGCTGGGGAAATGCTGGGAAGCCTGGCTAGGGTTGGAATTGGATCAACCAAGCTTTGAGCTGGAGTGTTTGGAGGGTTCGATGCAGCTCCCCTGATTGATGAATCAGCAGGTCTGGAATAGGATCCAGGGTCCAGGGCTGCTCGAGGAGGTAACAGTGCAGGAACGGAAACAAAATCTGTCGAGGCCAGTAAGGAGAAATGAGGATCATTTTGCAACCCAACGATATCGCTTTCTATATGAGTTTGGGTATAAGAGGGAACGGCGGGAAGGCATAAAGAAGTCCCTGAGACCAATCGTGGACTAGAGCATCTCTGGGAGGGTGACCAGGAAGCGGTAAAAGGGAGAAATAGTTGCTGCATTTGGTGTTGAAGGGGGTTGCAAACAGATTGCAGCAAGGCTGTCCCCATTTGCGGAAGATGAGATCTGCGACTACCTGATTCACAGACCACTCGTGAGGCTGCCAAGTGCCTTGGACTGTCCTGCCCTGATAATGCCCCCCCCCACCCTATCAGTGAGGCATCCGTGGCCACTGTGGCAACCGGAGGGGGTTGGATGAATGGTCTGCCCTGAGACACTAGTGGGGAGACCATCCACCAGGAAAGGTGTCTTTTGCAAGTCTCTGTGATCATAATCATGTGAGACATAGGGAGCTGTTGAAAGGACCACTGTGTGAAGAGAAGCCACTGAAGGATTCTCATGTGAAAATGGGCCAGAGGTATCAGAAGAATTGCTGCCGCCATAGAACCCAGAGGTTGAAGGACCAATCGGACTTGTACCCTTTTGCATTGCATGAGGATATGAACTTGCTGCCGAATCATGGCCACCCTGTCCGGTGGTAGCCTTGCGGACATACTTTTTGTATCTAGATCTGCTCCTATATAGGTAATAGATTGACAGGGCAACAAGGCAGATTTTTTGAAATTTATAGTAATGCCTAACTGGGCACAAATTGCAATTGTATAGTCCCTGGCTTGAAGGAGTTGATGCCTGGTAGTAGCAGTAAGGAGCCAGTCGTCTAGATAAGGAAACACCTGGAATCTTTGACGCCTCAGGTGAGCCGTGACCACTGCCATACATTTGGTGAACACCCTAGTGGCTGTGGTGAGACCAAAGGGCAGAGCTCTGAACTGATAATGACTGGCTCCCCGCCGGAAGTGAAGGAATCTCCTGGAGCACCTGTCCATCTTGATGTGATAGTATGCATCCTGGAGATCTACTGACCACATCCAATTGTCCTGACCCAAAAAGGGTAGAATGGACTGTAGCGTGACCATCTGAAACCTTGTTCTTTGAACAGACTTATTTAGTCTGCTGAGATCCAAAATTGGTCTCCAGTCCTACTGTCTTTTTTGGTACCAAAAAGAACCTTGAGTAAGTTCCGGATCCGAGTTGGTCTGCTGGGACCTCTTGGATGACTCTTTTTTCTAGCAGTGTTGAAATTTCTATAACTGCTTTGGCTCTCAGATTGGGTGGCACATCTGGGGGGGATTTGCTTGACGATACGGGAGATTGGAAGAAAGGAATTACATAGCCTCCAGACATGATTGAGTGTACCCATTTGTCTCTCGTAATATATTGCCAGGCTTTTGGGTACAGTGAAAGTCTTCCCCCGACTGCCTCCAGAGGCGGGCAGCCAGGCAACCCTTCAGGGATGCTGAAAGAGCATGTTAGAGAAAGATTATCTGCTGCCCTGGTTCTGCGGAACCCCTCTGCCTCGAGGGTGGCATCTGTTGTTGTTATTTCCTCCTCTGCCCCTGGAGGAAAAATCGCTATGTGTATCAGGCAAGGCTCCCTGGATTTTCTGAAACCACATTTTTCCACTCTTCTGACTTTTGGGATAGGGTCTGGAAGGGGTGGAAAAACAGACTCCCATGGCAGAGAGAGTCTTGCCTTCCTGTTCACACCTAGTGAGAGTGTCCTTCACCTGTGGTCCAAAGAGAAATGAACCATCAAAGGGGGTGTTGGTGAATGGCACTCTAAAGGGCTCAGCAAAATTACACAGCCACATCCATGCATGTCTCCTAACGGCTACGCCTGTACCTGCAGCTCTACTCGCACCATCGGCTGCATAGGAAATGAGCTTCATGGAGGAGTTAACTACTGAATTAAGGGTTGCCAGCTGAGAAGCTACTTTAGCTTGAACTCCTTCAGCTGATGGATCCTGGAGGGTATCTTCAAGCTCTTTCAGGAGATCCCTCTGAAGCCTGGTAAAATGGCATAAATAATTCAGTGACCTCATGGAAAAGGCCGCTGAAGCAAACATTCACTTCCCATACCTGTCCATAGTCCTAGACTCCTTGTTAGGAGGATGGACAGAGGAAGAAGTTTCAGCTAATTCCTTTTTAGTGGCCGCTGCTACTACCATGGCATCCACAGGAACACCCTTGTTAAGGAACTGTTTATCAGGGGATGCAGTGATAAACTTGCCGGGCCTCCTTGGGGTTGGTTCCACTGTATCTAGGGCTGACAAAGCCCTTCGAACCACCACGGACATTAGAGGATCGAAGGGTGGAGACACCAAGGAGGTGGAAGGGCGGGAACCAAACAAATCCAGGAATATGGATTCATCCTCAGTAGGGGCTAGGGCAGTCCAGTTCTCCCTCTGCCTAAGCATTTCTAGGATGTCTGAAAAGGAAACATCTTCAGAGGGGGATCTCGAGAACCCTTCTGATTCATCCAAATCTGTATCCAAAGTGACAGACTCAGGGGAGTCAATGTGCTTCCTCTTGCACTTCCTCTTACGAGGGGCCTCCTCTGAATGATCAGGGGAGGCTTCAGAAGAAGAGGAAACACCCAGTGGGGTGCTCTGGAGCGTAGGTTCCCCACACTTGGGGTCTGGAGGAGGGACAGGGGTTGACACAGGCACTACAGGGGACAGAGTCAGTGGGGTCGAATGTGGTGCTGACTCAAGGGCCAGTACACTCCTCATGACATCGAAGGCATCCCTGCCATGATGCAAAGAAGGCTCTGGCTCTGAGGAAACCGGAATCCTCCTCCGCACCGAGGGGGATGGCTCCGAGGCCGATGTAGGAGTCCAGCTCACCTGCATCGAAGTTCCAAGAGGGAGAATGGGGTCGGACATGGGTCCGATGCCACTCGCCCCCTTGGAGCCGACAAGGGAGTCTCGGCACCCAGATCTCTCAACAGAAGGCACCATCGAAGGGATTGGTGCCGATGACGGAACCAAAGGGGAAATCATTATCGGTGGCGATGGTTCCACAATTCGAACCCCAACAAACTCCGGCTCCAAACTCAGATTAGTCGGAAGAGGAACATCGATGGAAGCGGGCGGAGCCGACACCTGTTGAGGAGGGCTGGATAACATTTTGGCCAGTGCCAGTGACTTCAACAACCTGCTGACCACTCTCTCCACATCATGGTCTGAGAGTCTAGAGGACCGAGAGGAGTGGGAGGATCTGTGGCTGCAGTCACTTTGCAACAGAGGAGACCGAGGGGCCAAATGTATCGACTCTAGAGAAGGGGACCTCGGTGTCTTGTGGGTCCGAGATGGCTCCGAAGATGCTGGTGGAGCCGACTGGGAGGCAGTCTCCTCGGTTCCAGCTGGAACCGAAGTAGTTGGTAATGT
The DNA here is from genome assembly GCF_019279795.1 of Protopterus annectens. Classification (NCBI taxonomy): domain Eukaryota; kingdom Metazoa; phylum Chordata; order Ceratodontiformes; family Protopteridae; genus Protopterus; species Protopterus annectens. The sequence goes on from NC_056746.1 coordinate 958,923,219, forward strand.
TTGGACCAATGACGGCTCCGAGCTGGGAGCCGACAATTTGGTCAGTTTAGGAGATTTCACCAGCTGAGCCTTTGCTGGTGAATCCTGGGGCTTAAGAAGACCCCTTAATATTAGCTTATTTTTGTGCTCCTGCAGAACCCTTGAGCTGAATGCGTGGCATACAGAACAAGAGTCCTGCAGGTGCACGGCGCCTAAGCAATAGACGCAAGAAGTGTGCCCATCTGTCAGAGACATTTTCTGACAGCATGAGTCACACTTCTTGAATCCAGACACTTTGGATTCTTTAGACATAACTAGCTTAAGTTTTTGGCCAAGGGCCTAACAACCAAATTCTACAAACACTAACTAACTGAAAAAAACACAATAACTACAGTCAAGAAGTTTTTTTTTTTTTTCTTTTTGGATAAGAAGCCTCTAACTTAAACGGCTACCTATGAAGTAAAAGAGAAGACTAAAACTAAAATGCTACTATAAGTAGAGGTAGGAAAAGGGGAAGGGGGAGGGGAAGAACTCTCTAACTTAAACGAGTTCTAAGGGAAAAATACAACAACACTAAAACTACAACTAATTAACGACAAGTGGAAAAGTTAAACTATCAAAAAAGAACCCCTAATTTGCTGGGAAAATAATAAATAAAAAACTTACAAGAGGCTGAGCCAGTAATAGTGAACCTCGCAGCTGAAGCGGCAAATGAGATCTGGGTAGCTAGCGCTAGGCATTATGGGATAAGGGGTAGCCTCGAGCTAGTAAACAGCTCTCGAGCTAATGAAGATGGCCGAGTCAGAGCCAAGGGTCAGCTCCGATCCCAACAAGCAAGAAACGAAGGTGAGCTAGACAACTTAACATTAATTATTATTGCATTAAAACTACTGCCTTCTACACATTACTAGCAAATTAAGCATGCATATCTTAACTGAAAATCAAGCCTGCATGCTTCATTCTGTAGCGCAAGGTAATTGTACGAGTCAACTGTAATTAATAGTGTATTCAGATCTTGTGGATTCAAATCCAACAGATAAATAAATAGTAAAATAATTGAAAAATTATTAAATATTAATTTCTACAAAATTGGCATAAATGCTATTTTGTTAACTTAATCTGTATTATTTGAAAAAACGTGCAATGCATGCATCTTGCAAGAATTAACATGGAACAATTATCTGTCCTAGTTTGTAGTTTTTAAAAAAGTATAATTAATGTAAAAGTAAAATTATATTTATATTGTAATAATTTATTGTATGTGACATTTGATGGTTCTAATTATCTTTTTCTTTATCTTTTTTTTTTAATTTTTATATGTGTGGTCATGACATTCTGATGTCATCAATTTTTCACAACTGACAAAATGATTTCCAGCACAGGGAGGTAGACCAACCAATAAGGCTCAGCCTGCCACCCCTCCAACTGGCACACTGTTGCCCAGCACATCTGGGACACAACCTGACAGTAGTGCCTCTGCAGCTCCTGCACTACCTGGATAACATCAGGTAGCATCACCCCAGCAGTTGGTTCAGTGGTACCCTCCAGGAGCATTAGTGGAGGTGGTGATTTTGTCACCTGCAACAAGCTGCCAGGCATGGTGCATGAGACTGCAGAAGGCATCATTGGTGTATGTCTCAGCTGTATGGGGAAGATGCTCATTGGAATGCTACAAACACATCAAGCACTCCAACAGCAACCTGAGAAAGGGGACTGTGATGACAGTTATGAGGGTGAGGACTAAATTCTCACTGTCCCCATGCTTGACAGGCATGGGCCTCTAATGTCCCCTCCCTATCCCCAATCATGATGTTCCTCAAGCTTTTGTGTTCCTCACCATCCCGGTCTCTGTCTTGTTTGTCCTGTTTGTCTGCAATTGATTCTTCACCTACCCAACTTACCTGACCCTGACATACCTACGTCCCTTACCGAACATTACTCTCTTACAGAAATAAAATAAAATAAAAAAATGGGCACTTGTCCCACAAAAAATATTGTCCCATATCTAGCTCTCCACTTCACACATGTGTCTTCTTGACACTCTTGATTCAGTCCAGTTGGCTATACAACATGATTGCTTTGATGTCACCCATCTTTGTTGAGGTAACAGTCCAAAATCATTCAATATTCTATCCACGTTCATTTTACACTGTTGAAGAAGTGGATATCCATGGTTCTTTCCTAATTCCCTCCTGCGCATTTCCATACTGCTTACCCTTTGTTCTTACCCCTGCTTAAACCTTATTTCTTGTTCTTCCCCCTGATTAACCCTCATTTCACCACTTTCCTGTCTACCACATTTTTACACCTATAATCTGGTCAAAAAATAGTATCACATACCACAGACATAATAATAAATCCCTAGTAAAGGCTTTAAAGTTTTGTCCTCTATGTTTGCTCAGAGTTTGTCACTGTGCGCCAATGCCAAGTGATAGTGAATGGCTCTTCATATATTATGGTAGACTGTGGTTACCTCCGCATAATGCTGCTTAAACTCACTGTGCTAAAGAAATACACAGTTAAAGCAGAGTAAAAGCACTGATGAATATATAACACTGCAACTCCATATGTGTACTGTTGACATAAATCAATTGACTGATGTTCGTTATTATACACTACTTCATTGTAGTCATTGCTTCTCACATTTACAAAAATTATCACATTTAATTACATAATGCCATCCTGAAAACATGTAAAAAATTACACTGAGCTGGATTCGAACCCTGTCTCATTTATGCTCAAAATACAAACCCGCTGATGTTATACCTGCTGCCACTGTGTGTTTGTGTGCAGAAAGGCAAAACAATGGAACGATTACTATTTTCCCAGTTAAGCAGACACCCACATTTGCTTGGCACTTAACTCTGGGCAAACAGGGAAGGCAATCGCAATACTCTATAATGTTATAAAACTTATGACACAACATTTCCAGTATAAACTACATTGTGAACACTGTAGTGTCTGTCAGCTATTTCTACCATAGCCTATATGCATAATTACTTCTCTAGCTCAAGTCATAGTCATTAAATGTGAATCCTGCATGTGCAAACACTTTGCACTCAATTGCACACACCAGTTACTTGGAGGTACACAATGAAAGAGCTGATTGGCATGTATTAGTATGTTTAATGCACAGTTAGTCTTCATTCCATTATAATCCATGGAAAAATACAACCAAAGGAGATACTGACTAAACGCATTTACTTCAACTCATGTGTGCCCTACACCCAGGCACTTGAAAATGGATATGTCAGTAGCATTTCCCAAATGTCAACTACACTATAAAAATAAATAGTACAGCTGCACTGTTACATCATCTAAAGCGTTATACTGACAATACTCACTGAGATTGTCTTATACATGTCTTAATGTAGACATCAGTTCATCACAAATATGAACACATATACATACACAGTTGCATCCATGCTGATCACAAATTCTGTGTGTGAGACTGTGAGTGTAATACACGCAACATATTGAGAGAGGTACATATGTCTCACTTCTGCAACATGCATTCCTGACAGCTTTTTGCATCTAGTTTGAGGACCTGTCTTTTAAAGGGTACATGCACAATGGAAACACAACAGAAAATACTAATTCCACACTTTGCACACCACTCTCATGGCAGGATATGTTACTCACATCATATAATGATGATGGCATCATCTATGAAGACTAGAATGACAAGGCAAAAGCATACTTCAGAGATGGTGCAATCATTAACTACTGTGTTCTGCAGATGGGAACAAAATACTTACATGTGGGTTAACATAACATAACAACATTATGTGTGTGTGCTTCTATGTATGTGTGAGTGTGAATAGTCAGAAGAACATGACTCTGTATCCTACTGTCAGCAATCCAGTCCCATGCAGAAAAAAATATTTTGACACTAGTACAGGCGTACAGAGCCATTTCATACAGGCGTCCCATATCTTCTCCCAAACATACCATAATAATGACGTCCACTTGATAAACTGTCCAGATGCAGTGTAAAAGTCAAACTTGTGACATGGCACTTGTGTTAAGTAATGAGTTCTCTAGCTTGTGTAACTAGGTAGGTAGGATTTCTAAATCTCACTGCAGTCAAGTGGTGTGTGTATGTGTGTATATCTGTTTGTAGTCAGAAGAGCATCAGTCTATATTCTACTGTCTGCATTCCAGTACCATGCAGAACAAATGTTCTGACAGTCATACATGCCTACATAGCCATTTCAAATAGGTCTCAAAACATTTTCTACAAAGCATCCAATAATGATGTCATCCACCATAAACTCTCTAATACCTTATAATATAGACTTGTGACATGACACTTGTTTAAATACTGTGTTCTCTAACTTATGTAAGTAGTTAGGTAAGGGTTTTAATCTCACTGCAATCAACTGGTGTGTGTGTGTGTGTGTGTGTGTGTGTGTGTGTGTGTGTGTGTGTGTGTGTGTGTGTGTGTGTGTGTGTGTGTGTGTGTGTGTGTGTGTGTGTGTGTGTGTGTGTGTGTGTGTGTGTGTGTGTGTGTGTGTGTGTGTGCTGGGGTTCAGTTAGTTCAGATTCTAGAGATCATTTTAGAACAGCATGTGAGACACTCCTACTACCATCTTTTTCTCACCAAACACTGTTGATGTCATCAGCTATAAAGTTAAAGGACAAAAACACCCTACTCGGGTTAAGTGTCTGAGAGGTACAAATACAAGAGCCAAAATAAATACAAAAACCTTAACAGACAAACACCATGGCTGATGATATAAATTCCTTAAATGTTTAACTGAACCAAAAGCAGAATAAAAGCAGGCAAGGGCAATGAACGCTTCTTCACACATAAAACTCATTCAAATGAAAAACTTTTAAAAGAACACATAACCAATCATTGTGCATTACATTACAAAACAGGATGTTGTCAACAGTAATTAAATAGAAACACAAGCTTGAAAGTAAATATAAAACCATCTCTCTCTCTCTCTCTATATATATATATATATATATACATATATATATATATATATATATATATATATATATATATATATATATATATATATAGATAGATATATATATATATGTATATGTGTGTGTGTGTGTAAGTGTGTGTGTAAGAGATGTAATTACACTATGAATTTGGAATCGTTTGACATAACAACAAACTGGACATCAACCAGCTTGCCAGCACACACACACACACACACACACACACACACACACACACACACACACACACACACACACACACACACACACGCACACACACACACACACACACCACCTCTTACACAAAACAAGGTCACAACCCATAAACCCAAATACGTGGAGATACTAAAAGATCAAAGACCTCTGCAGTGCAAACTACTTGCACACACTGCAAAGCAAATAGAATCCACTACACATAACACACACACCAGTGTCTCAGCAAATAAGCCTGTAAGGCAAAACTCCTCAAAACCAAATGTCCTGGTCATAGGTGACTCCATAGTGAGACACACAGATGTCCTCTCACCAGGCTGATCAAGGAGAAGATCACGACTAGCTCTGTGTCAGGTGCCGGGATCTGTCAAGTTATGCACGCACTCAAGTCACTCAACAATTACTGTTATGACTCTGTCACAGCACATATTGGGATGAATGACTTGAGACATACCACTCTGGACTATATGAAGAGAGACTTGACTGAACTGCTAGATTATGTGTCCCAGGCAGGTATGTCCCTAGCCCTAAGCAGAATTCTAACTTCACCCAGGATGATGCCACAATGTAGACAAAAAAATGTTTGACTTCAACAATTAGCATAGCTTCTGATGGCACTCTCAGCCTGGGAAGACATGGTTGACAGACCACGCTGTTTTGCCAGAGATGGTCTTCACTTTTCTCCTCTAGGCTTTTGGATTCTGGCAAAGGTGCTTGCCTCTTCCATAGTGCCTTTTTTTGTCAATGTCAAAACAAAACTTCAGATGTAAAAAATCCACTCAAAACAAACTCAAGGGTATGCTGCTTAATGCTAGGAACATAAACAGGAAACTGCACTCCCTTGAAGCACTTCTCACCTTGGAAGATGTAGTCAATGAAACATGGTTCAGGCAAAGGCGGCACCCCAGCCATGCAAGACTACATTGCCTTCCACACGTTCAGACCCCAAAAATGAGAGTGAAAGAACTAAAGGTGGAGGTGTAGCCATCTTCATTAAAGCTAAATACACCTAGAGACTGGTTAAACTGTATGACTCTCTTGAGCTACTCCAGGTCCAACCAACTATAGGTAAAGCACCCTACCACATCATTGCTAGCTACAAGTCCTCACCATGAACCAAGAGAAGCACACTGCCTATGTGGACCTACTAGAATCACTCACTGTACAGTCAAACACTTTGGTCATGGGAGGTTCAACTATCCTTCCATTGACTGGGCGACATACACAAGCACAAACATGCTTGCCCTGAGGTTCCTGAACTTTGTTAATACAACGGCCCTAGAACAGCTAGTCTGCACCTCCATAAGGGGCTCAAATGTCCTAGATTTATTACTCACCAACATGGGGGGCATTGCACTAACCCCTGTGTGTTGTCCTCCCTCGTAAAGTCATACCATAAACCTTTTTTATAAACAAGAAACTGCTTTATTAAATTATGTATAACACAGGCAATCTTACATTTATATAAATGAAAATAAACCACAGCTAAACAATCTCAGTTGCAAACATTATACATTACAAACTGTGCAAACATTATACATCACTTTTAATATACCCAGTCACTATCATCAACCATTAAATAGTTCATTCAAATTCTGCCTTCTTTTAAAACTCCTTCCTCCTCTGCAAGTACTGATCCCACATTTCCCATTGTTTCCTATGTAATTTGCTCCTACCCTTTTCTAAAGATCCCAATTCCAGTTGTTTTATCTCTGTTACTATCTTTGCTACTTCTAGTAAAGTTGGTTTAAACTTTGATTTCCATTTTCTAGTAATTGTTTTTTTTGGCAGCTACCATATTTGGACTCAGTAAGGCCTTACTATGTCTAGGCAATTCCGACTGTATCATAGCTCAGAAAAATTATTTCCCTAGTTACTCCAATTTGCTTACCCAGCATCTCCAACAGACAAGTCCACAGGGAATCTTTGCAGTCTGCCAACTCATTACACTGCTAGAATATGTTACCAGTTACCTTTTTCTACCCTATCACACCTCAACATTTGCTGTTTACCTGAGGAAAAATTCTTTGAAGTCTACTTGAGGTGTAAAAATACCCATGCAAACACTTCCAAGCAAAGATCCTAAATCTTCTAGATTTTGTTGCATATTTGGGAGACATAAATATATCACTCCCATTGTTTCTTTGTGAATTGCTTATCCAGTCACTCTTCCCAATCCTTCCTAACCTCCTCTGCTTGATTCTTGTAACTACCATGCAATATTTTATATGCTCTACTAATTATTCCTTTCTTAGCCACAAGTTCTGTTCTAGATTCTACTAAAAACTCTACCAATGCTGTTCTTTCATTTAAGGCTCCCATATTTCTTTATCTTTGCCTATAGTTTGCTATCAATCCTTGATAGGGAAAGCAATCAATAACCTGCAGTCCAAATAAGTTCTTGGGGTCTTCCCATTCTATTACCTTTCCCTCTCTAGTTATTTGTGCCCAATGCCTTACTTCCCTTGCCAGTTTTCTCCAATATATTCCAGCCCCCTCTTGCCTACTGTCTGTATCTCTAATTGCAGTCATCCCTATTGGTAGAATATACTTTCACCATTCCCATTTTGGTTTAGTTCTTAGAATATTTTCTGCTACTTTATGAATATAATATTCTGTATTATTATTGTTGTGCTCAATAAAGGTATGCATCCAAAATCCCAGTCTATCCTTGTTTCTTGAGCTTCCCCAGGTTTCATCACCATCTCTTTCCACTTTGAATTATAATTTTCTGCTTGTGCTATGTATAGGAGCCTTAACTGTTTACTCTGAAATACTGCTTCAACTCAGGTAATCCCAATCTGCCCTGTTCTATTGGAAGGATAAGCCTATCCCACTTGACTCTTGCCATCTTCACTCCAGATAAAATCCTTTAGCTCTTTCTTAATTGCTATCTATAACTTCTCCTCTCGTTAATAAACATATGCATGACTTGTATATAAGACTAAAGGGACTAAAAGCATTTTAACTGCTTGTATCTTACCATTGATGGCCATATAACAGAGCTTCTATTTTCTCAGTTTTTGTATTATCTTTTGTTTAGTCTCTTCCCACATATCTTTAACTGCCACACCAGTATCATTTTTAATCCATACTCCTAAATACTTCATTTTATCATGTCCCCATAAGTATGTATATTGCTGAACCAATGGATACTGCTGAACCAATTCATATGTGGGTACATAATCTACTGCTATTGCTTTTGTTTTAGGTTCATTAATTTTGTATCCCAAAAAGGTTTAAAATTGTCTCAATATGTCCACAGTACTCCACTATCCTTTTTTGGTTTTGTCAAGTATAAAATAATGTCATCTGCAAATACTACCAGCTTTTCTTGACTACAATACTAATTACATCCTTGAATTTCTGAGTTCCTTATTTTCTTTGCCAATGGTTCTAAATATAATGCAAATAACAAAGGGGAGAGAGGACACCCCTGCCTGGTTCCTCTGCTCAAGAAGAGATTATTAAACAGGACCCCACCAACTTTAATTTACGGTTCCGATCCCTCATATATCCTTCTAATCAAACTTATAATTTTATCAGGGAATGTAAATGCTTCCATTGCTTTGTTCCTAAAGTCCAATAGAAAAAAGGCTCACAAAGTAGAAACGCTTAATTTATTTAAACCAGATAAAAGCTTTCGGGATGTACCCTTCTTCAGTTATCTTTGATAACTGAAGGATACATCCCGAAAGCTTTTATCTGGTTTAAACAAATTAAGCGTTTCTACTTTGTGAGCCTTTTTTCTATTGGATTTTGCAACACTGTTCCTGGTGGTTTACTGCCATTTGCTCAGTTATTTCTACATTTGTTCCTAAAGTCCCAGCTTATTCTGCCAAATACTTTCTCTGCATCAAGGCCCACCAACAACAGTGGTATTTTCTTACATTCTGCTTCCCTCTAGATCATCACTGTTCAGTTAATGTTGTCAAATTTTTGTCTCCCCTCCAGAAAACTACATTGATCCATATCTATCAATTGTGGCATCATTTTTGCCATTATTTTAGCCATTATAGACATAAACACTTTATAATCATGATTTAGTATTGAAATTTGTCTGCATGAAAATTGATCTTTACCCTCATAAGGTATAAAGCTACTACCCCTTTCTTCCAGGATGTTAGTACTTCTCCTTTTAAAATACTGTTAAACAAAACCTTCCAGACCTTTTGTCAGTTTTTTTCCTTCTAGTTTCCAAACTTCCACAGGAATACCATCCATTCCTGGGGACGTTCTTGTATACTGGTTATGCATCACCATTTTTATCACATCTCCTCATATCCTAACTGTTAGTAATTGAGCCTCCTCTGCCTCTAACCTTGGTATATTTAATTCTTTCATAAATATTTCCATTTGTACCTTTTCTTAATTTCCATATTTCTCTGCTTTATACATACTTTCATAGAATTTCCAAAATATTTCTAATGCTTCTACAGGATCCCTTGTTATCTTCTTTGTTATAGACTCCCTAAGCTTGGTGACAGCCCTTTCTGCTTTCTGTTGCCTAAGTCATTGTGCTCTCTGTCATTTGGAATCTATTTCTTGGAAGTCCAGGCAAAAGTAGATGGCCTGTAGCTTACTAAGTTTGCTGGTGATTGCAAACTGGGCGCAATCACTGAGTCCCCAAATGATGTTAACATATTACAAAAGGGGCTAACACAGACAAATGACTGGTGCCAAAGCCATAAACTAAAACTAAACACAAAAAGTGAGTAATTATCCTCTTTGGCAAAAAGGAAGTCCCTGCAAAATACAACAGTTATGTACTTACCATAACTTGCCATTTGTGTTATCCTGTTTCATTATTCCGCACTTCACAGACATAGATTCAAGGCTCAAGCTCCTCCCTCCCTCTCCATTAATCCCCTTCTGCCCTCTAACCCTCAGATCGAGTTTGCTGGAACCCTGGAGAATATATATATATATATATATATATATATATATATGTGTGTGTGTGTGTGTGTGTGTGTGTGTGTGTGTGTGTGTGTGTGTGTATATATATATATATATATATATATATATATATATATATATATATATATATATATGTGTGTGTGTGTGTGTGTGTGTGTGTGTGTATATATATATATATATATATATATATATATATATATATATGTATGTGTGTGTGTGTGTGTACGTGTATAAACCTAACAACTTTAACTAAGGGAAACATAGCCCCGGAGCCCAGGACTTCAGCGTCCTCATATCCTCTGTAGAGCATGGATGGGGGAAGGTGGGTGGGAAGTGAGGAATAATGAAAAAGGATAACACAGATGCCAAGTTATGGTAAGTGCATAACTGCTGATCTGATGTTATCCATTTCATTATTCCTCATGACTGTGTCAGAATCCCCAGCTACAAAGGTATCCCTGGTGGTCCTACGGAAGAATGTGCCTGAGCACCATGGAATCAAAAGATGCTCTGTTTCTGGAGACAATATCCAATTTGTAATGAGAAACGAAGGTGTGAAGAATGGATCAAGTGGCCACAGCACAAATATCATCTATGGACAGCTTCGCAGAGAAGGCTGACAAAGTAGCAACCGACCTAAGAGAGTGAGTCTTAGGCAGACGAGGTAACTCCAGGTTCCTGAGAGAATAAACGGTGGAAATATAGTTTTAAAATCCATTTAGAAATGGTAACCTTAGACACTGCTGGACTGTGTTTATTCAAGGAGAAGGTTACAAACAACTGAACAGATTTCCTGAAAGGTTTAGTCCTGTGCAAGGAAAATCTTAACTGTCTATGTACATCCAGAGAATGGAGGAGATATTTGCCTTTGTTTGAATGATTTGGAAAAAAGACAGGTAGCTGAATAGACTGGTTAATATTATTTTCAGTGGCTACCTTGAGCATGAAGAAGGGATTAGTTTTCAAGGCCGCTCTGTCCTTATGAAAAATTATATATGAGGGTTTGGGCGACAAAGCCTGTGATTCTGAAATCCTCTTAGCAGAAGTTATGGCCACAAGAAATACTGTCTTCCAGGACAGGAATTTAATATCACAGGAATGAGCCGGCTTAAATGGACTTTGAGTGAGAAATTGCAATATCATAATGCAATCCCAAGGGGAGAAGGATCTTTGACAGGGGGCTTGAGGAGAAAAATACCTTTCATGCAGATCTTACATAGTCTAGAAGAAAAAGTAGGCTCCCTATTAACATGAAAATTAGAAATGGCTGCCCTTCTTGATAAAGGGATGATAAAAATAGAAGAATACCCAAAACAGCAGCCCTAAAGGAAAAACATTTCCACTTACTGTTGTAGATATTTTGAGTTGACGGTTTCTGAGAGGCTAGAATAATTTTTCTAACAGGGGAAGCCAGCTTGGACTCTTAGTATAACAGGAAGTGGAGAAACCATGCAGTTAGATGAAGGGACTGAAGGTTCAGAATTTGCAGTTTGGAAGGGTGAAAGATGAGAGCCGGTATGGGATCCAGTATGCATGGTGGATACTTCAGATGAGACTGTAGGAAGGGAAATTACAACTAACAAGGCCAGAAAGGGCAATGTGGATCATGGAATACTTCAGTCTGTGGGCTTTCTGCAGTACCTTGGGGATCAATGGGATAGGTGGATATACATAAAGGAGACCCAGATGCCAATCACAGACTAGAGCATCCCTCATGGCTTGCCACTCTGGGGGGATCAGAGCAAAGTACCTGCTGCATTTGTTGTATATTGGAGATGCAAAGAGGTCACAGCAAAGTTTGCCCCATTGGCCAAACATCAGAGATGCCACTAATGGATTCAGGAAACACTCATGCGGACTCAAGATAGATCTGCTGAGTCTGCTTGCCAAAACATTGGACTCCCCGGCTATGTGAGTTGCAAGAAGAAAACAACTGGAAGAAAATGTCCATTCCCACACTCTCATGGCCTCTCTGCACAGTGGATAAGAATGTGTTTCCCCTTGCTTGTTGATGTACCAGACCAATGACATGTTGTCTGCATGAATTGTAATTGTCCCCAGAAGAAGGTGATCCTGAAAGGCTTGCAATGTCAGGATGACTGCTCTCATCTGTAGGACGTTTATGTCCAACTTGGTCTCTGTAGGGCACCACTTGCCTTGGACCAGTCTTCCCTGAAAATATCCCCTCACCCTTGCAGGGAAGCATCCATGGTCAGTGTGGCCATGGGAGGGGGAGAGAAAAGGGTATGCCTCAGAAGAGATCCTCTGAAAGAAGCCACCTCTGGAAATGTTGCCTGCATATGGGTGTCAGCAAGATTGGCATAGACATCGGATGATGAAGAATGGACCATTGGACTGCTAGTGTCCACTGAAGAATGTGCATGTAATACCTCACTGGCAGTACAAGAGGATGGCTGCTGACATGAACCCCAAAGCTTTGAGAATTAGATGTGCCTGTGGTGATGGGATCTCTAGAATCACCTTGACCTGCTGCCTGATCAAGTCCACTCTCTGAGGGCACAAAGCTGCAGTTTCTGTCACTGTCCTGAGTCGGGTCCCTATAAATTCCAGGTTTTGCACAGGAGTCAGTTTTGACTTGGCTACATTGACCGTAATGCCTAACTTGTTGAAAGTCTGCAAAAGGTACTGCATTGCTAACATTAGTCGATGCCTCATGGGAGTTGTGAGGAGCCAGTTGTCCAGGAAAGATCTGGAATCCCTGTAGTCTCAGGTGAGCTGCTACCACTGCCAAGTATTTGATAAACACCTGGGAGGCAGTGCTGAGTCCAAAGGGCAGGGCTCTGACTTGAAAATGATTGGCTCCCGGCGGGAAGTGCAGATGTCTCCTGGAGAATCTGTCTATCTTGATGTCATAGTAGGCATCCTGGAGGTCTATGGAGCACATCCACTCATCCTTCTGCAACAGCAGCAGGAAGGACTGAATAGTGACCATCCAGAACTTCGACTTCTTCAGACACAACTCACCAGTCTTTTTTGGCACCAAAAATAAGCAAGAATAAGTTCCAGTCCCTCTGTCCTGCAGGGACCTCCTGGATGGCTCATTTTTCTACAAGTTTTAGAACTTCTCTTTGGGTTGGTTCTCTCTGACTGGGTGGCATGTTAGGGAGAACTTTCTTGGGATTTGGGGGAAGTTGGGAAAGGTAATATAACAACCCTTGAATATGATATAGAGCACTCACTGATTGTTTGTTATGGCTGTCTAGACATTTGGGTGCAACAGAAACTGACCCCCGATTGCCTCCAGGGCAGGACAGTCAGGCCACACCTCAGGAGCACTGAAAGGGCTTCTCAGAAAAAGATTCCCTGAAGCCCTGGTTCTGCAGACCCCCTCAGCCACTACGGCAGCAGCTGCCGTTGAACCCTCTTCCCCTTCTTCTGAAAGAAGAATCATCTGGAGTATTTTGGAAAGAACTCTGCAACTTTCGGAACCAAAGTTTCTTACTTTCCCACTGGTTCTTGGAAAAAGACTTTTGAGGGGTAGAAAACTTAATTCCCACCTCTGACAGTGTCTTCCCTTCCTGCTCACTGCAGGTCAAAGTCTCTGACTGATGGTCCAAAAAGCAAGGGGCAAACAAAGGGGGTATTTATGAAAGACACCTGGAAGGATTCTGCAAACCTGCACAACCACATCCATGCATAATGCCTCAAGGCAATGAGTGCACCAGCCGCTTGAAAGGTACCACCAGCAGCATTACAGCTTAACCTCATTGAGGAACTGGTAAGAGAGACGATAGAGTGGTGAGCTTGGGAGAGACCTACGTGAGGTCCTCCGCAGACACCAACTCTGAAAGAGATTTGGTTAGTTCAGTAACCAGGTCTCTTTGGAGGTGGGTAAAGTGCACCAAAGAGTTAAGAGCTTTCAAGCCAAACATGGCTGAGGCACAGAAGCACTTTCTGTACCTGTCTATCGTCCAAGACTCCCTGTTTGGGGTATGGACAGTTGCGCTCTTTTCAGCCAGCTACTTTTTGGTGGCTGTGGTGACCACAATGGCATCTAATGGCACACCTTTGCTCCAATGCATCCAGTCTGAATGAAGGCTCAAGAACTTGTCAGCTTTCTTGGGGACCGGTTCCACTGTGTCAGGATCCTTCCACCCCCTGTTCACAATAAAGTCAATAAGCTCATCCACAGGGCGGGGGCAGGAAGTAGATGGGCCTGTCCAGAAAGCCTTCAGGAACACAGAGTCCTCCAAAGATGGCGGTCGGGAAGATTATCTGTCTTTATGTTTTAACAGCTCCAGAATGTCTCCAAAGTAGATTTCAGGTGGAGACTTGGTGACCCATCCCCTTCATCAAAATCTGTGTCCTCTGTGAGGGACTCCATGGGCAAGTCCAACTGCCTCCTCTTGCACTATCTTTTCCATGGCACCTCCTCTATGTGGGGCTCAGAGGAGAAGTCAGAAGACTGGGGTTTAGATGCTGCCTGGAGGCTATTTCGGGAGGGCTGACCCCTAACAGGATGGATGGGCTCAGGGATCAGAATACTGACAGGCTGGGATGTAGCTGGTAGAGGGGAAGATGGTGCTCCAGACCTGGAGAATGTCTGCTCTACCACCCCAAAAAAAATGAAGGACTAGAAGAAATTCCCTCTCCATCTCTTGTAGTCAAAGTCATCTGGGATGAAGGAGTGGAGCTAACCCAAGGTCCCGTCTCTCCACCAGTACTGCTCCCGAGCTGTCAAGGGCCAAGGCCCCCAATGGAAGGGACAGATCCAACAAGCTCAGACCTGATCCCCTTGCCAAAGACCTGGCGCTGACCTCTCAGAGCCAAAAATTGCTCTGATCTGATGGCAATGTTCTTGAGCTGCTCAGGGACCCTCATGGAGTTGGAAAAGCCTGCATTCCCCAACTCATCAATGCCTACCCTGGGTGAACTGGGTCCTGGAGTTCTGAAACAAGGAGAATTGGAAGAGGAGAGGGCAGCCTTGTGGGGCATGGATCTTGCTGAGCCTCAGCAGGCTGGAGATGCCAATAGACCCATCTCTATCTAGGCCCTAAGAAAGCCCCTCATCATCCTGTCCATACTCATGGACAAAAGGCTCCTGGAGGATCTAGAGGAGGCTGAAGAATGGGTGGATTTAGCCAAAAAAGTAAGCCTTGACCCCAAAGCAGACCTAAGATGCCCCTAATCCAAATACTGGCTCCAATGTCTAGGAGCCAAGTGTTTCAGATCCCTGATGGATCCTGAAGGAGAGCCTTGAAAAGGTAATACTGGACATGTTGGATCAACACCTGCTGGTCTGCCCTCCTAGATGCAAAGGAGTACACAGATCTGAGGGAGGCCTAACTGCAATATGATCTGAGGGTCCCCAATCCGAAGAGACCTCAGAACCTACCACTGAATACTGAGACACCGGATCCGAGATGGCCTGAGACAGATTGGGATCTGGAGATCTGTGATCCAAAAACCGCAGCCTTTTTTGAAACAGAAGGAGAAGCACCTGGGAAAACAGAAGGGGCTCTCCTTTTAGACTCCTTAAGGCCTGAAGAAGAAGAAGAGGGGAACCCAGAGACAAAGGGACCCCCTTGAGCCATACCCTTAAGCAGCGATTTGTTTCAGCAGTCCATCAGCACTCAAGGGTTGAATGTCACACATACAGAGCAATCAGCCTTGATGTGGTTGGCATCCAAACAATAAACACACTTCTTGTGGGTGTCAGAATTTGTCATCTTATGCCCACAACAAGAGCACCTTCTAAAACTTGTGGGTCTGTCTTTCTCAGACATACCTGAAAGATAAAAATACACACCCACACCAAAACACACAAAACACAGTTAAGTACCAAAGAAATTTGTACTACCCACTTAAAGAATACAACTAAACCTAAATAATGTTACGATCTACTGTTACAGAGACAGTTAAGTCAAAAAAAAAAATGCGCCAAGTACCACCTATAGAAAAAGGAAGGGATTTCTAACTGCACCCTAATGCCAATGACCAGTTAAAAGAATGGAAGGGAGGAAAGAGTAAGAGAACTATCTAAATTTAACACACAAAAAAGGGAAAAAAAAAAACCTCTTAAGAAATTTTCATAAATTTGAAATAGGCAGCTCTGAGCCAGGAATCATGTCCATTCATAAACGCTACAAACGAGATCTGGGGGTTAAAGTGCAAAAGGGGATTATGGCAGACAGAGGAGCTTGAGTCTTGAATCTATGTCTGTGAAGTACCGAATCAGATCCAATGTCAGATCCAAGATCCAGTCACTAGGAATAATGAAATGGATAAAATCCCCCTAAGCTCAAACCCAATAGCACAAGATTTGGGAAAACAGGTTGATAGTAATTTAAACTTTGATCACTATGTGTCTCCAGTAGTAAGGAAAGCCTTCTATGCTGTGCATCTCATAAGTAAGCGCATCACATCCGAGACTAAGGATATTATAACTACTATCTACTTGACCCTCATCAGACCACTAATAGAGCACAACACTCCCTTTTACTTGTACCTCACCAGACACCTGCAGCAGCTGGACAGACCACAGAGGTTTCTCACCAAGAAAATTCAGGGCCTCTAAAACATCACCTACATAGAAAGACTGAAAGCCCTGTCATTATACTCTGCATCTTTCATGCTGCTGAGATGCAACCTGTGTCCGGCCAGCAGAGCAGTCTCTGACCTTGTTGCAATGGAAATGATGCACATCCGCAAATCAGATGGGACAAGAGTCACTCAGTCCAGGGATTTCAACTTAATCTGTGACATTAGAAGAATATGTTGGAGAGACAGATATATCTCCCAGAGACTGTAGCTCTTCTAGAATAAACTCCTAATTCATGTGAAGCAGAGCGCTTCAGTAACCCTATTCAAGTGCAACTCAATTTGATTGGAGACCATAAATTCACCCCTGGGGTGGTACATATGTCCTTCGTCGATAGGGGCAGTCAGTGCTGATCATAGACTCACTATGCGAATAACGATCATCTAACCAAAGTCAATTAGGGAACATGGGTGTAATATGGCAAGGCTTGTAAAGGCCCTAGGGCCTTTAGCCTTGTAACCTACTAAGAACCTATGAAATGTTCTGGCATGGGTAGTTTTGTTCTTACTGGTTCAAACATTTTGTTTTATTGCTTACTGGGAAAATTTTCAAAACTACAAATTTAAAACTCACTCTAACAAGTGGTGCTGTATTATACAAAGAATATAATTTAAAACAACCAGGAAGATGAATCAAAGAACGCATGCATGTGTGCATGGTCCTAAATGTGTGCAAGGGGCCTATGGTTTGAAAACAGCCCAAAGGTAAACTTAATCCAGATGCATTTTCCTTTAATGTGGGCTTCAAAGCTGTTTCAATGAATATGAGTTTCAAGGGCAGAGAAGTTTACTATTAATGCTAATTCTGTTTTTATTGTGAGATTGTATTGTTTTGTTTAGCAAATGTGTAGTGGTGTTTGTGTTATAAAACTGAAATAAAAGTTTTAAATTAAATACAAATATCCAAAATCATTGTAGCCATAAAGAGGAAAACAGTATGCATACTGATAGGTTTGAACAGTGTTTATTGTAAAGAGAAATAGCCAAGTAATGGGACACTGGAATGGCCGTGGGGGGGGGGGGGGGTGCTGCTGGTGGTGGAGTACTATCCATTACCCTGCCTAGGGCCCCATTTGACCATGAGCTGGCTCTGACCACAAAACAAGCTCTTGGAAATACTTCTGGGTGAACAGGCGGCAAACAAAGATCTGAGGAGGTAACTCAGACAGAAGGAGAGAATTGTGGGCAGAGTCAGAGTTTCCATAACTTTGCTCGTATAAATATGAAGTTGTCTCTGCATAGATATACAGAACAACAAGTACTCAACTTTTGTTGATATAATTTTAGAAAAGGACTAGAAGGTTAATAGAATGATTAAAATTAGCAAATTAGCTTCAATGGATACCTTAGGTATGAAGGAGTGGTTTGGTTGCAGGACCACCCTATCTTTGTGAAAGACTAGATAAGGAGGGTTAACACACAAACCCTGTTAATCTAAAACACTTCTAGCAGAAGTAATACAATAAAAAAGATAGTTTTCCAAGAAAGGAACTTCAGCTCCTCTCTAGACACTGGTTTGAAATAGGAGATTGTAAGTTTTTCTAAAACAAAGTACAGATTCCACAGAGGAAAAGGCTCTCTTAACAGAGGTCTGTTAAAGAAAGTACCTCTTTGGATGGCTTCAGACCTTAAGTGAAGAATTCTGGAGCCCATGGTGGAAAATGGAGAAAGAAGATAAGGGGACCTTAATGGAAAAGTAGCTAAGACTTGCATCAAAGGATTTGTAAGTAGTGAAGAAAGTACAGTTGTATAAGTTGCACTTCCCCATAAGAGTAGAAGTTTGAATTCCACACTACCGCACTACCCTTTGGGCTATATGGGTTGTGTCTGCCCAGGGCACAATAACCAAACAGCTTCTAAAAGTACAGGCTCCCTCCCATACTTTCATTATCACTGGGCAACTCTGACGAGGGAAAATCTGTAGTCACAGTGAAGAATTTTCCAGACATTTTTGCTCAAAGGATAAGACAGAACATACTCATCCTAAAGAAATAAAACATGTAATAACAATTTTATATCCCAACATACGGGAATAGGGGTGGATTTGGCTATTGCAGCAGTGAGGAATTCAAACATCAACTGATATGGTAAGTGCAGCTTACACAACGAAACTATGTTCATCACTCCCATTGCTGCAGTAGCCTTTAGTTTATAAGGGTTAATTACCAAAGCCTGTCCAACCTGGAAGGAGAAAGGGTATTAATCCAGGAGCCCCTGGAGAATGGTCTAAGTAAACAACCAGACAAATTTAAAATTAAAAAATTCCTATAAACAGTTTTATCAGTCACAAAACTATGACTCATAACATTAGTCAGTTCATTGCCATCTACCTCGTTTATGTGGTGAGTGTGAATGTCCTTTGGGGGCATATACATTTTGTCCATAATGATTCCTGCCTGTTTTCCCGTTATTGTATTCCATTTGTTTCAATCTTTTCCTCAAAACCGTTGTGTATGTAGAGGTGGTTGTTGTGCAGAGGGAATGGGAGGATATGCATTACCATCACTTTCTCTCCCTGTAGTGTAATTTGTACCTTCCGAAGAAGCAAATGAAACTGTGTTTTTTTCAAACCTCCAGTCTGATGTCTGGGCTGTTCCCATTATTTCGCCTTCTGACTGGACCTCGAAATGAAGGCCCTCCCATTCTCATAATCATGAATATCCTGTTTTATTTTCAAGTTTTTCTTTTCCACAAGTTCAGCTTCAAATTTTTTAGTCTGTCATTAATGTCCTCCAGCAAATTATCCAAACCAGCAGTATTAAAATAAGAAGAAACTTCAGAGCATATATTACATATTTCCTCCTTTAATTTTCGTTGCTTTATCTGGTTCCTTTCCACCAATATAATGATCTACTCTGCAGAGCAGCAATGAGCCGCTGCTAGCCATTGGTCATGAAAAACTTTCTCTGTATCATCAGCAGGATCAAAGGGAGTAGTAGGGCTCTTAAAAGCCTGACGTCCCCTAGGAGTTATATCCAAATCAAGGTACCTTTGTAATCCCAAAATGTTGAAGTGCACTCTCATTTTTTTTAAAAAGTAACTTCTCCAAATTATCACATTACATCTTTGGGAACATTCACAGATCTGCTCTGTTCCACTAGTAAAAAAGGATTATCCATTCTGCACTGTCTTTCTTCTACATATTTGTCAAAAGTCTTCAATGATGTATCACCAGCACCTGTAGCAAAGAACTACTGAGCCTATCTTTCTGGAGTGACATCAGTTTCCTGAAAACCCATAAAGCCTTATTTTCTTCCACTGCATAAATTTGTTTTATGTTTGGTTACGAATATTGATCCTTTGCCCAATATACCTCGTATTTTTCATGACGAAGATAGTTCTACTCAGAAAACCATACAGAACTACATTGCACAAGGAGCCAGTGGTGAGCGTTTTTCTACAGGTGCTGGATATTCATCACTAAATATGGCAAACATCTGAGGAAAAAGCATTTGTATGGACCTAGGCTCAGGTTCACCTTCCAAAGAATCAGAGTGACTGGATTCACTGTCAACTAGGAAATCACCGTTGCTCTCATCAGATTCCTCATCTTTCTCTGAAACAACAGAAATGTCTCCAGCCATATTAGCAGTAAAGCCACGTATGGGAACACAACCACCAGAATTAGTTGTCTGCAGAACACTCTTAGCCAAGAAAACCACACCAGCCTTATAAACTGCTGTAATCTAATTATTAGCTGCATGATGAAGCTTCCATTTCTTTTTCTTCGGAACTTTACCAGAAAAAATATCTGAGGACAGAGTAATATATCTGGCAAGAAGTCTCTTACCTAAAGGGTTTGGTACTTCCATACCTGCTCCAGGCCAGGTACTGGGAGAGCTCCAAAGGATGTGTCTAAAAAGAAGTTATGTACCTACCATAACGTTCCATGTTTGTTGTCCTTCATCTCGTCTTCTTCTTGCTGGTTGGGTACAGAGCCGATCCTCAGCTCCAACTCAGCCGTTTTACTATAGCTCGAGAACTTATACTGGCTCGAGGCTAACCCCTATCCCAACATGCCTAGCAGTAGCTACCCAGATCTCGTTTGTGATAGTCCACACTAGACAATCATAGTAAATTGCAAATTTTACTAAGCTCTTACACATTCAAAGGTTAGGAAGGAAAAAGGGAAAACAAGGCATGGTTAACTAATATGGTATGTCAACAGGAAACCCAGCCAGTGTAACCAATGAAGGAATTCCTCTCGATCCTCCAGGAAGAGGGAAGGAGGGGGGACGCAAGAAGGAAGGCGAGATGAAGGACAACAAACATGGAGCATTATGGTAGGTACATAACTTCTTTATGTTATGTTGTCCCCATCTTGCCTTCATTCTTGCTGGTTGGGACCGCGTCCCCAGCACCTGGTTCTTGGGTGGCTCACTGTAATAAACTCTTCAGGACGGTGGAACCAAAGGATGCCCTGTTCCGGGAGACCACATCCACTTTGTAATGAGTGATAAAGGTATGAGGATTTGCCCATGTTGCTGCTGAACTGATTGAATCTAAAGGCAATTTGGCTTGGAAGGCAACAGAGGTAGCCAAGGCCCTGGTTGAGTGTCCTCTGGCTTTCCCCAGAAGCTTCTTGTTCCGCAAATCATAAGTATAGATAATTGTATCTGACACCCACTTTGATAAGGTCACTTTTGAAACTGGAGAACCTTGTTTATTGTCAGCAAAGGATACAAACAATTGATCTGATTTTCTAGAGTCCCTGGTCCTGTGTAAATAAAAGCATACTTGTCTATGAACATCCAATTGGTGGAGTCTATACTCTGCTTTGTTGCCATAACTGGGGAAGAATACAGGAAGCTCGATGGACTGATTTAAACTATACTCTGAAAACACCTTTGGCAAGAAGGAGGGATTGGTTCTGAGAGAAACTCTATCTTTGTGGAAGATGAGATACGGCGGGCGAATAGATAAAGCGTGTAATTCTGAAACGCGTCTAGCTGAGGTGATGGCAATCAAGAAAAGGGTTTTCCAAGACAGAAATTTCAGGGGACAAGATGATGCTGGTTCAAAGGGTGGAAGAACCAGAGAGGCTAAAACAAAGTTTAGGTCCCGGGAGGAGGAAGCTTCTCTTACCAGGGGCCGTAAAAGGGTTGTACCTTGTAAGAATGCTTTGCGCAGCTTATGGGACATAATATTAGAGCCCAACTCTCCAAAATGAAAATTGGAGATGGCAGCCATTTGGACCCTAATGGTAGCTGCAGCTGCCCTTCGTTTGAACGTTTTGGCCAGGAAATCAAGAATCTTGGAAACAGGAGTAGAGAAGGGATCAATGTCATTATTATTCACCCAAAAAGAGAACCTCTTCCATTTGCTAGCGTAAATCTTTCTGGTAGTGGGCTTGTGAGAAGACACCAGGATGTGCTGTACTGCCGGAGAACTGTTGGGGAGCCTGGCTAAGACTGGAAGTGCAGAAACCAAGCTGTCAGCTTCAGAGCTTGGAGGGAGAGTTAAGCACACCCGGCTGATGCATCAGGAGGTCTGGAACTGGGTCCAGGATCCGAAGCTCCACTTGTAGATGATGGCAGAGAAATGGGAACAATATCTGACAAGGCCAGTAAGGAGCAATGAGGATGAGCTTGCAACCCAGTGACTTTGCCTTCTGAAGTACCTTGGGGATTAGTGGAAAAGGTGGAAAGGCATAAAGTAGTCCCGGAGGCCAATTGTGAACAAGTACATCCCTAGGTGACTGTCCCGGTGGGGGGACTAAGACAAAATAGCTGCTGCATTTGTTGTTGAGGGGAGTGGCAAAAAGATGGCAGCATGGCTGGCCCCATTTGCAAAAAATCAAGTCCATAACTTCCTGCTTCAGGGACCACTCGTGTGGCATGAGGATAGCCCTGCTGAGCCTCTCCACTATCGTGTTGGATTTCCCGGAAATGTGCATCGCAATCAGAAAACGTTGGGAAGACATCGCCCATTGCCATACTCGAATGGCCTCCTGACACAAGGGGTAAGATCTGGTCCCGTCTTGTTTGTTGCTGTACCATACCACTGACATATTGTCTGTCTGAATTGTTCTGGTAGGTAGAGAGTCTTGAAGTGCTTGCAACACCAGAAGCACTGCTCTCATCTCTAGAATATTGATGTGCAAGTGGTACTCATGTGGCTACCACATTCCTTGGACAGTCTGTCCCAGATAATGTCCCCCCACCCTATTTGGGAGGCATCCATGGTCACTGTAGCTACTGGATGGGGGTCTAGAAAGGGTCTGCCCAGAGTCACCTGGGGGGAGACAAGCCACCATACTAAGTCCCTTTTGCATGATTCCGTGATCGAGATCACATGTGACACTGGTAAATCCTGGAACGACCACTGAGCGAAAAGGAGCCACTGCAGAATTCTCATGTGGAAGTGAGCCATAGGGACTAGACTAATTACTGCAGGGATTGAGCCCAGGATTTTCAAAACCTCTCTTGCCTGAACTCTCTTTTTTTTCATGAAGAATGAAACTTGCTGACGAATGGTTGACACCCTATCTTGAGGCAGCTTTCCTATCATGGCTCTTGTATCTAAGTCTGCCCTATGAGTGTAACACACTGACAAGGCAACAAGGAAGACTTTTCATAGTTTATGGTGATACCTAGCTGGGAACAGGTTTGAATAGTGTAATCCCGTGCTTTGATCAGTTGATGTTCGGTGGTAGCAGTGCGGAGCCAGTTGTCTAGATATGGAAACACCTGGAATCCTAGATGTTTCAGGTGAGCCATGACCACTGCCATACACTTGGTGAACACCCTGGGGGCTGTGGTGAGACCAAAGGGCAGAGCTCTGAACTTATAATGACTGGCTCCCAGCCAGAGGTGTAGGAATCTCCTGGATCGCCTGTCCATTTTTATGTGGTAGTACACATCCCGGAGATCGAAGGAGCACATCCAATTGTCCTGACCCAAAAAAGAGAGAATGGACTGCAGTGTTACCATCCGGAACTTCACTTTTTTTACTGGTTTGTTTAGCTTGCTGAGATCCAAGATGGGTCTCCAGTCCCCTGTCTTTTTCGGAACTAAAAAGAACCTTGAGTAAGTTCTGGATTCGATTGGGTCTGCGGGGACTTCTTGGATGCTCTTTTTTCTAGCAACCTTTGTACTTCTAGGTTTGCTTGATCCCAAAGACTGGGTGGAACGTCTGGGATTGACCGTTTTGTTTTTGAGGGGGTAACTGTGAAAACAGAATTTTGTAACCCCCTGGATATTACTGACAGTACCCATGCATCTTTCGTAATAGTTTACCAGGCTGTTGGGTACAATGATACTTTGCCCCCAACTGCCTCCAGAGGCGGACAGTCGGGCCTTCCATCAGGAGTGTTGGAAGGGCTTAGCAGAGAACTTTTAGTTATGTACTTACCATAACTTCGGATGTATGGGATCCATCTCGCCTACATTCACAACATATGGGTTCGGAGCCGATCCATCGGCTCCGACTCGGCAACTAATACACTAGCACGAAGTCTCTCATTGGCTGGGCTACTCCCTATCCCAGGATGCACTACACCTGCTTCCCCAGATCTTGTTTGTTCGCTTTCATACATCCATGCAAACACAGAAAAATTAGTAGTCACTATAACCAACTAAAGTTCTTCAAGAAAGATCTCCAAGAAAAAAGAGACTACAGCTCCTCTAAATCCAAATGGAAGGGGGAAGGAGGGTGGGTACTTATGAATGAGAGCGAGATGGATCCCATACATCCGAAGTTATGGTAAGTACATAACTAAAAGATGTAATGGGATCCTATCTCACCTACATTCACAACATATGGGACAGCGTCCCTAGCACCTACATCCCGGGTGGCTCATTGGAACACACTCCTGAGAACTGTGGAACCAAAGGAAGCTCTGCCTCGAGAAACCACATCCAATTTGTAATGAGAAATGAAAGTGTGCGGAGAAGTCCAGGTTGCCGCAGCACAAATATCATCTATTGATAACTTGGAGTGAAAAGCTACGGAAGTAGCCATTACCCTGGTAGAATGAGCCTTGACTGGAAAGGGAAGGTCTTTGTTAGCCTGTGAATAAATAAAAATGATACAATCTTTAATCCATTTGGATATGGAGGTTTTGTTACTGGTTGACCCAATTTGTTCACTGCAAAGGAAACAAACAATTGATTTGATTTCGCGTTTGAGCGGTTCTATTCAAATAAAACGCAGTTGTCTATGTACGTCCAATTGATGCAAAGTATATTCTGCGTTATTAGAGAATTCTGGGAAAAAGACAGGGAGTTCTATAGTTTGTTGCATACAGAAAGAGGAGGCCACTTTTGGTATGAATGCAGGGTTTAATTTCAATGAAACTCTATGCTTGTGAAAAATCAAATAGGGAGGATCAGAACAAAGAGCTTGAAGTTCTGAAACTCGCCTAGCAGATGTTATGGCTACTAAAAGGCCGTTTTCCAAGACAGAAATTTTAAATCACAAGTAGCAGCTGGTTCGAAAGGACGGGCAGTTAGGGCAGCAAGAACCATATTCAAATCCCAAGGGGGGACAGGATGAGATAAAGGAGGCCTAAGGAGCCAAGCCCCTTTAAGGAAAGCCTTACAAAGTTTGTGAGACATCAATGAAGGTTCAAATGAAGCATGAAAATTAGAGATCGCCGCTAACTGAACCTTAATGGTAGAAACTGAAGAGCCCGACTAAAAAAGGGAGGCCAGAAAATTCAGAACCTCCGATACTGGTGCAGTGAGGGGATCTATACCCCGTTCTTGAGCCCAGAAGGCAAACCTTTTCCATTTACTGGAATAAAGTTTGATGGTGGAAGGTTTATGAGAAGAAGACAGTATGTGGACCACGTCCGGCGAAAGAGCATAGTCTCGGACTAAGGATGGAAGTGGAGTAACCATGCTGCCAACTTCAGGGACCTGAGAGAAGGATGAAGCCGTCCTGACTGATGAGTCAACAGGTCTGGCACCGGATCCAGAAACCATGGACCTTCTATCGCATGCCTCTGTAGGAAAGGAAACCAAACTTGAAGAGGCCAGTGCGGGGCAATCAAAATCATCTCGCTCTCCATGTAAATGGCCTTCTGTATCACCCTCGGAAGGAGGGGGAACGGAGGGAAGGCGTAGAGAAGACCGGGGGGCCAAATGTGAGTCAGAGCGTCCCTGGGAATCTGTCCCTGAGAAGGAAACAGTGTGAAGAACTCTCTGCATTTCGCATTGTGAGGGCTGGCAAACAGGTCGCAGCAAGGAAGACCCCATCTGTCGAATATTTTCGCAGCTATACCCTGTTTGAGGGACCACTCGTGGGGTAAAAGAATGGTCCTGCTTAATCTGTCCGCAATCACATTGGACTTCCCCGGTATGTGCGTTGCCATTAGAAAGCGGTTGGTAGCTACCGCCCAGTGCCAAAGTCTCATGGCTTCTCTGCATAGTGGGTAAGACCTGGTTCCACCTTGCTTGTTTATGTACCACACCACCGACATATTGTCGGATAGGATAGTAATCAGGCCCTGTGGGAGAGCGTGATGGAGAGCTTGGAGTACCAATAGTACCGCTCTCATCTCCAGGACATTGATATGCAAATGTGTTTCCTGGATCTGCCATGTGCCTTGGACCGACCTGTCCAGGTAATGACCCCCCCCACCCTACCTGGGAGGCGTCCGTAGTCACAGTGGCAATGGGACGTTGAGGTATGAAGGGTCGCCCCTGGTCGAGATTTGATTGGAGAAGCCACCAATGCAGATCTCGACGGCAACTTTCCGTGATTATGATTAAGTGGTTCAAGGGAAGTTCCTGATAAGACCATTGAACCGACAGTAGCCATTGAAAAATTCGTATGTGTAGTCGGGCCAAGGGAACTAAAAGAATGGTCGACGCCATCGAGCCCAACAGTTGTAGGATCCGATGGGCCGGGGATCTTTGTAGGGGGAGACAGGATTTGACTTGATCTTGTAAGACCTGAATTCTTGCTGCCGGTAAATAGGCGCGCATTCTTTTTGTGTCTAAGTCTGCGCCTATGAAAGTAATACACTGAGATGGCTGTAGTACAGATTTTTGCAAATTGAACGTGATCCCCAAGAAACGGCCCAAGGTGAACGTGGCTCTGAGCGCTTGGAGTAGTAGATGCTTGGAGGTGGCAGTAAGGAGCCAGTCATCTAGATAAGGAAACACCTGGAATCCCAGACTTCTCAGGTGAGCAGTTACCACTGCCAGACACTTGGTGAACACCC